>NW_018736597.1:0-33321 GCF_002204515.2 Aedes aegypti
ACTTCTAAATAGTAGTAAAATGATGAAAGTTGTGACCGCTCACTTTTAGGTCACAATAAAATATTTGTTGGAAAGGCCAGTTAGAAGTTTAGCTCAAAGATTTTGTTATTTACGTGCCGTATTGAAAAAGTAAATGTCTAAATTTGAAATAAATGTCTGTCTCCATCATTTATTGATGTTTGAGTGACGTTTATTTCATATTTAGTAGCTCCTTGGTTGATGTCTTCTTAGAATAATTTGAATTTGTTTATTTTGCTCACTCCGATAGTAATTTATTTATTTATTTATTTATTTATTCATTTAGTTATTATTTGTTTATAAAGTAATTATTTATCTATTTATTTATTTATTCACTTTTCGTTATTTTGTTTATTATTTATTCCTATATATACACATTTATTTATTTATTCAACATATTTAATTTTCATATACACTTACTTATTTAGATTGGTTTATTTTATTTTATTTTTCATATTAACATATTTATTCACAAAATATTAAAATATGGCGGAAACAAGTGTTAGGGATTTTGAATTCTGTTAAGGCTAAGCATGCAGCCAGTTTTGGTCGGAGTGAGAGTGGTAATTTATTATAAGCTATCAACCAAGCCCCTTTAGAGTGTAAGTCTCCGTCGGTCATCATTCGTCGTTCTTCGTGTCTCCGTCATCATCATGATCATCGTCTGGACTTTGACCGTGAAATATGCGAATTCGTCATGGGCTATAAATAGACTCCACCAACTAGGGTCAAGTCACTTTTTTTATTATCGAAGTCCGGAGGAGCGACGTTAGGGACGACCCGCGAGTTAGAACGCTAATTTAAAAACTAACCGCGAAAAGTTCCGAGTGCGTATTATTGCGCGAAGTTCAAATCGTAATTACTTTGAACTAAACGGTGTAAAGTCGATAATTTAAAACTTATAAAACTAAACACCTAAAACAAGTTAAAAAGTTAGTACGGGTTAATTAAAGGACACACCACGAACGATTAGACGAAAGCACCAAAGTGAAAGTTAGTTCTAGTCGCGCTAGTCCTTGATTAACAAAAACCGTACACTGTGGTCAAGCGAGCTGTGGTGGACTTTGAACGCTGCAGTGTGAACGTTATAGTGGTCGAACGGACAATATGAGTGACGAAACAATGAGAAGTGATTTGTCCGTTCAAAAAGGTGCATGCTCGCTTGACGAAGACCACTAGAAGACATTAGTGCACTTTTCGGTACCGCTCCCCGGACTGTGGAACAGTGGCCTTACGTTACACTGGCCTGGTCGTCTCGGTTCGTTCGATCCCTTGTTAAGTGTGGGATTCGCGATGTGAATCGAATGGTTAAGCCCAAAGAAGAGAAGAAGAACATTAAAAGAAGAATTAGAAGAAGAAAAAGAAGAAGCCCAGGAGGAATGCCCACAAGGAGATCCAGAGAAGCTGCATGTCGACCAACCCAACGATCGGCCCGCAACGGTGAGCGCTCAATAGTTTGTACAATAAATGGTTAACCAAAGTTATTTACTGTTTTTTCATTGATTTAATTAATAAATAATTATGTAAAACCTGCTAAACTTTGACTGGGTGTTCGTTAATTTATTGTGTAAAGAAAATCTTATTTCCGTCATTTTGTATTTGTATTGTCCGCCTTGCCACCAAATATTCACGGTAAGATTATCCGGGAGCACCATATGGAACGACCCTGAAAAAGTGTGTTGTTAACCCCTGTTTCATTGAATTTCCCTGTGACAGGGGTTCCCACCATGCTTTCAAAAAGGATCAAAGTCTAGAGATTTGCAAGATTGATTTGTTGTTTTCTCATACAACGAGATTAGTCGTTTTCACAAAAATCACAAAGAAGCTAAATTGGATTGCATAAGGCTTCTTCGAGAATCTGGCAAGGAAACCTCCAACCAGAGCTTCGTTCCTTTGAGAACATCTTCCAGGAATTACTCTGAAGGTTCTCCATGTCATTGCATTTCGAACGCCTTTTTCTGGAATTCATTCAAGAAATTTTCCAGGGATGCCTTTTAGGGTTCCTGTAGATAAACCTCTATGTATTCTTCAAGATACTTTTTCCGAGACTCTTCTAAAAAAATCTGTTTATACTCTTCCAGACAGTTCTACAGGAAATGCTGCAGTAAACCTCCCAAAAAACTCCAGGATGAAATTACCGGTATTACCTCAGCCCATCTTTTGCAACCTTTCGACTGGCGCGCAAATTTGTCGCGTGTTGTTACTTTGTACTTTGGTTTGCATGTTCAACATGAAATACATCGCGAACTAGATTTTGTTTTGGGGCTGCTTGGGCACATCAGAAGTTAATCATCAATATTAACCTCCTTTTCCCGAGCAGTCTAGATAGCCGCGTAGTGTCGGTAGCGGTTGTTTCAACTGGCTAAGAATTAACACTACGGACTGCTTGTTCCGGTGGTAAAAGTCCACCTCACATTTATGGTGTGATGTGTACCGTGCCTAGGAATGAATGGTTAGGGGGGTCTAAAAAAAACCTAACCGCTAACGGAGCCTGTGGGGTACCAGGGCGCCCTCCACAGTATTGAGTCCTTCCTGTGCTACCCGGAGCAATGGTGCAGGTGACCTTGTGTTTTCTCCGAGATAATCGGCTGCCCTTCTTCAGTCTCTATCCTGAGGCTAAATAAGGGTGGGATTATGAATATGTTGACATTTAATTTAAATTATCACCTATATGGATTCGCATTATGCGTTTTAAACAGTGTATTCTGTGCTCTTTCGCCTTTGACGACTTTAAATAGATACCGATCTGTTTTTTTCGTTGCTGGTCTTTTTCGTGTGGCTGAGATTGCAAAAAGCTTAATCCTGCCTAGTTTGGGTAGTGGCTACGGTTAGGTTAGCTCAGATCAAACTTCAGCATAAAAGAACAGCAACGATCAATCTTTGCAGACTCATGCAAAATGGTGCAGCCCAAGTGGCGCTAGTTCAAGAACCCTACTTTCGTAGAGGGAACTTTTATCTAGGTAACCTTGTGGACCCAGTTTTTGCTACTTTCATCAAACTTGAAATGGCAAACTCGCGCTCCATGCCCCGCGCATGCGTGGTCGTTAATAAAGCAATCGTTGCTACACTCATTTCTGAGTTAACTACCAGAGATGTATGTGCTGTCACAATCGATGTTTCTGTTGGTGACCTCAACAGGAAATACGTCTATTGTTCGGTATATTTACCACATGATGAACCATCCCCAACGGATGATTTCAAACGAGTTGTCGTACACTGCGTAACAAAAGGCCTTCCGCCAATGCTCATCACATCATCTGGGGCAGCTCAAATATCAATTTGAGAGGCTCCAGTCTGATGGAATACTTAAGTAGTACAGACCTTGGATTACTTAACATAGGCAATCGCCCAACCTTCATGGTTTCTAATAGAGAAGAAGTGTTAGACATAAGGCTCTGCTCGAATAGAATCAGTCACGAGTTGACGAATTAGCATGTATCAGATGAGGAATCATTATCTGATCATCGCTATATCTTCTTTGAACATTCAAATGTAACTGCGCAGACTTTGCGTTTCAGGAATCCCCGGTCAACAAACTGGGAACTCTATATTGAATTGGTTGCGACCAAATTTCATGGATATTCTCCGTCCATTGAAAATCCAAGTGATCTGGAGGATGCCGTTGATACTACAACATCCTACATAATGGAAGCTTTTGAAGAAGCATGTCCTCTGCGGTCTGTAAAGACTACAAGAGGGACCCCATGGTGGAATTCCGATCTGACTAGACTCAGGAAACAATGTAGAAGGAGTTGGAACAGACGCCGTTCAGCTGGATCAGAGTCGTTCAAGTCGGCTCGCAAGGTTTACAAGAAGGCTTTCCGTTCTGCTGAACGATCCGGCTGGAAAAACCTTTGTACCTTTGGGATGTTTGAGATCTAAACTACGTTTATTTGGCTTTCTCAGTCATGGGAAAAAATCAAAACGGTATGTTTTGCTTTGCCCGACGTTTCGGCTAAAAGAGCCGAAACGTCGGGCAAAGCAAAACATACCGTTTTGATTTTTTCCCATGACTGAGAAAGCCAAATAAACGTAGTTTAGATCTCAAACATCCCAGTCGAATTTATCTACAAAAGGCCCAATAAAAGAGCCGAAACGTCGGGCAAAGCAAAACATACCGTTTTGATTTTTTCCCATGACTGAGAAAGCCAAATAAACGTAGTTTAGACCTTTGTACAAATGTTTCCAGTTTGAGTGAAGTCAGTCGGCTGAACAAAATCCTTGCAAAATCTAAGGATTCCAAGTGAACGAAATTCGCTTACCTAATGGTGACTTTACTTCTGATGAAGAAGTTTTGGAATGTTTATCCACACTTCCCCGGATGTGTGGACATAGCATCTACGGATGAACCAAATGCCTTTTCATGTAGGGGGACATGGGGCAAGAAGGACACCCGGGGCAATAGTGCCACCTCTAATTTCACGTAGTTCAAATCAATTTTTTGATGTTTAAGGACATTATAAAGCGAAGCCAAATATGGCGTCTGATATGGCACCTTCCGCACCTCTTGCTACTTTCACCCCCTTTGCCATGCAACTGGTTCGGGCGATCGAATGCAAACAAATTATGCGAATTAAATTCTCTTTACCTACCTGGTTGTGGCATAAAAGTACTACATCTGGCTCGTGCATATACATTGTATCTGCAGAAGCACCGTTTTTCACCTAATTCAATTAGAAACACTGAATTCATGCATTTTTATCACAACGCAAAAATATGTTTCTTCCAACTTCTAGTTTCATTCTTCTTCCCATCACTAGCCGTACATATTTTTATATGGCATTTTTACACTTTTTCACAAAAGATTCATCGATAAAAATATAATCACTTAAATCGTTGATTTATTGATTTCCCATTACTCCAGATAAATGCACTGTTTAAAGCTTAAAATCGTGAGGAAGTGCTTAAACATTTTCACTTGCAATTTCACTCCTACAAAATGTAAACATTCACGAAGGCGACTGCTTGCTATCGTGTTGTTTCGTAGTATTGGTGGCTTTCTTGTAGCGACATATTGATTTTACAATTGTATTAATGAGATGCTTTATCTCTCACAAACATTATCACTGTTTGGAAAAAGTGGTTCTTTAACAAATACTTATGCAGTAGTCTACGTGGCTTCCATTTATAATGTCCTTAACGCAGGATAAGTATAGATTGAGTACTAATTGAGGGTTGTGTAAATATAACAGTTAAAACTGTTTAGTACAAAAAATTAGAAAAATATCTTTAACTCACCAACGCAAAATATGCGAAATATTATAAGAATGTAAGACTGGAAAACAAGGTTTGACTCCCAATAAATACAAATCATATTGATTTTTCCGCACAGTATTGATGTTTTTCAATTGTTTAATATAGCTGTGAGGATTTTTTTTCGAAAAAGTCCTTTTGACATTAAATTTTACATACAGGGGATAGGCAAAATGATTGAGATAAGCAAAATTTTGCCTAAATTCAAATGCTCATAACTTTATGAAAAATTGATAAAATTGGATGCATCTGGAAGCAGTCGACGGCAAATTTGGTCTACTTTCAGGAACATGCTTGGCCATGCATATTGGTTTGCTTTGGATTTTGATGGTCGTGTAGAAAGATGTAAATGTAGAGGCGGTAAATGTTTGCTCCAGTACTTTTCTCATCCCTGGTTTTGAATATGCTGCTGGAAACATTATTTTTAAGGTTGATGCCCACTTGGATATAGTTCCGGATAGTATTTACATAATTGGGAATAAAAACATGACTGACCATGTTTTCCGGAACCATTTTACGGAAATGGTCATATTTCTGAAGATTTCCAACCAATCTTGATGCGTCCGGCGGCATTCAACCTCCTATTAGTTCTAGTTTCTAGGAAAATAGTAAACATCTATCCAACTTTACACCGCACAAAAATACAAGTGACAGAAAAAATGACATTTAGACATGACCTCGGAAAATCCGGAACATCTCCGGTGTCCAGTGGCCAATATGCATGGCCAAGCATGTTCCTGAAAGTAGACCAAATTTGCCGTCGACTGCTTCTAGATGCATCCAATTTCATCAATTTTTCATAAAGTTATGCGCATTTGAATTTAGGCAAAATTTTGCCTATCTCAATCATTTTACCTATCCCCTGTATATAATAACAGTATGTCTTATGGGGCAAGAGGGACACCGCAGATTTCTCATATAAAATCAAATGTACTTTTATTTTTCTTGTTTAATATTACATTAAATCAATGTTTCCTGCTAAATAAAATCAAAATAAACCATCTTGGACATTCAAAATAGCTTCTGAAAATTTTTACTATTATTGTAACAGTCAAATAAGATGAAAACTAAATTAATTTAGTAAAATTACTTTTCAACTATAAGTCAACTTTTATCCCTCAGTTTTTATCTTTACTTACTCTACAATTTATCGTTTAGGCAGCGAAATAATAATATACAAAATTTGTGGCATTTTGCTCTGGTGGTCTTCTTGCCCCATACGAGGGGCACTCTTGCCCCGTGCCTCGTTTAAAAACCTCATAAGAAGGGACATTTTCAAAAATCTCAAATCATCATGTGTTTCTTATATTTTTGAAATCTATCGATAACATCATTTAGAACAAGAGGTGAGCTTGCACCTACACTGGAATAATTTTCAAAAATTGTGCTAATCAACCATGATTTGAACCTATATATCTTATGGTGTCCTTCTTGCCCCCAGCCCCCCCTAGTTACGAGTCTCTGGCCTCGGCTCGCAGTATGGTAACTACTGAATCGATTCAATGGGCACTTAATAGTTTTGCTCCTTTCAAATCTCCAGGAGCGGATGGGATTTATCCTGTTCTGCTCCAAAAGGGATTTGAGTTTATCAAACATGTTTTGAAAAAGCTACTTGTAAGCAGTTTTGCTACCGGGTACATTCCCAGATCCTGGCGTGATATTACTGTGAAGTTTATCCCGAAAGGAGGACGTGCGTCGTATGAAGAAGCGAAGAGTTTTAGACCAATCAGTCTGACCTCTTTTCTTCTGAAATGTCTGGCACGCATTATCGATCATCACATCCGTGATGTCTATTTGGCAAACATGCCTCTTCATGTGAATCAACATGCTTACCAATCTGGAAAGTCCACTGTGACTCTTTTACACAAAGTTCTATACGATATCGAGAAAGCATCCGCTCAGAAGCAATCCTGCTTGGGTGTTTTCTTGGATATTGAGGGTGCCTTTGATAACGTGTCTTTCGATGCCATATTGGAAGCAGCACGAAACCATGGGCTACCTACAATGATTACCAATTGGATTCATCAAATGCTCAAAAAACGACATCTCTTCTCGACATTGCGTCAAGCAGCGATTCGAAAATTGAGTGTTTGCGGATGCCCCCAAGGGAGAGTTTTATCACCACTTTTGTGGAATCTCGTAGCAGATACGCTATTGAGGCAACTCAATAATTGCGGTTTTCCAATTTATGGATTTGCCGACGACTATCTAGCTCTGATAGTTGGTATGTGCATAAGCACCCTATTCGACCTGATGCAAAGTGCTCTTCAGGTAGTCGAGAGTTGGTGTCGCCAATATGGCCTTTCGGTTAACCCGAATAAAACATCTATTGTTCTGTTTACGGAAAGACGAAACCGCGATGGAATTCGACCTTTACGTCGTTTTGGCACTGAGATTAATGTGACTGATCAAGTAAAGTATGTCGGAGTCATTCTAGATTCCAAACTTTCATGGACACCTCACATTGATTTCAGAGTCAAAAAAGCTGGCATGGCCTTCGGTCAATGCCGGCGAACCTTTGGTAAAACTTGGGGCCTCAAACCCAAATATATCAAATGGATTTACACAACAGTTGTTCGACCAATATTGGCGACCATGTCTTGTGTGGTGGCAAAAGGGCGAAGTGAGAACAATCCAATCAAAATTGGGCCATCTCCAAAGGATGTGCTTGATGGCGATGTCTGGTGCGTTCTTTACAACTCCCACAGCAGCGCTCGAGGCCCTTTTCGACGTTGCGCCACTACACATATATCTTAAACAAGAAGCACTTTCTTGCTCTTACCGTTTATGGGTACTGGATCTACTGGAGAAAAATCCAGTAAATCGTAGATCTACACACACTTCGTTGTTTCCACTTTTGGTTAATTGGGACAAAATTGTCCTTGCTCCAAGTGATCTCACAATTGCTTGTCACTTTCTTTACAGGACATTTATCACACAATTCCCTTCACGGGAAGAGTGGACGTCTGGCTATTTGGAAAGAAGTATATCAAACAATATTGTATGTTACACTGATGGCTCCCTTCTTGAAGGTAGAGCTAGTGCAGGAGTATATTCTCGTGAGCTAAGGCTGAATCAGTTTTACTCACTTGGTAGAAACTGCACCGTTTTTCAGGCGGAAATATTTGCTCTTATGTGTGAAGTGCAATCAGCACTTCAACAGCGCGTAATGGGTAAAGTCATATACTTCTGTTCAGATAGTCAAGCTGCTATAAAAGCTCTTGCTTCGGCCAACTCAAGGTCGAAGCTTGTTATCGCATGTCGAACTCAAATTGAGGAACTGAATTCAGTCAACTCTGTAAACCTTGTATGGGTACCTGGCCATTCTTCCATCGCTGGAAATGAATTGGCTGATGAGCTAGCTCGCGATGGAGCAATTTCGAAGTGCTGGGTGAAGCTTCAGATAAACTCTTAGGCGGCTCAGCACAAGCAATATTGGAATAGTTTGGAGTCATGTCGTCAAACAAAATTGTACATTACTGAGCCATCTCCAAGGGTGGCGAAGTATTTAACAAATCTGTCAAAGCAGAATTGCAGTCTCTTGGTCAGAGCGTTGACAGGCCACTGCCGACTCAACGTGCTGACTCATTTGTGTGTGATAGTTGTGACTCCGATTATGGAACTTCGTATCACCTGATATATAACTGTTCAGTTTTTTCGCAAATGCGATTCCAATTACTTGGTACACACTTATTAAGTGAAACTGAATTCAGAAGCCTGAATCTTCAGGACATTCTGTTATTCTTAATTCGCTGTGGTAATGAGCTATATGCTCTCTTTGCGCTCATGCGTTTTGCAGTGCCCTTTTTAGGGCGCTGATCGAACCCGTTGTGGTATGGAGCTACATGCTCTCATTTCACTTATGCGAACTTCCCTCTTCAAGGGACCCCACTCCTATTTCCTCCCATCTTTCCCTTCCCGTTCCTCTCCCATCGGGTAGATGATGAAATAGGCTCAAATATGGCGATGGCACAAATCTCCCAACTGGTGGGGAACGTGCCTTTGGAGCCGGCTTTCTGATACCTGATACCGAAAGCAAAACATTACATACATTTGGAAATTGGATTATATGGACAAATTGATATGAAGTTTTGCGAAAAAGTTACACTTCTCCTCAGTGAGAATCGAACTCACGACTCCCTGATCTCTAGTTAGGGCGTGTTACCCCTACGCCATGAGAGGACTTATGAACGCAGAAGTTAACCTGAATTCGATTTCAGCTCAATAATCACGTGGTCCTTTTTCGCAAAGTGCACCTCTTTCGGAAGAATTAGATGCCCATCCAAACACAACGCTTTCTATACATATATCCAATGCCTAGCCCGAGAGCGCATAGTTTTTTATGTATGGAAATAGCACATTACACTAGCCAGCAACTGCGCTGGCTGAGGTTTCTATTGTGTACACGCAAAAAATTTGTGCGGTAAAAACTACCATTTTAGGGGGTTAACTTAAGCGCTCGCACCGGCAATTTTCAGCAGACCAGAAATGCGCTTGATTTTACCATGTCTGTAGTTGGAATCAGATTGTTGTAAATTATTTCTGTCAAATGTACCAGTAGTGCGGTGGAGTGTACCATAAACATAGTAAATTGGTCTGAATTTCCATGGTAGTTTTAAGAATGGGCGTAGTCAGCTAAAATAGTTATTTTTACTACAGAATTTTTTCCCGTGTAGGCTTCCAATGGGTCGCGACGTTCTCAAACGACCGGTTACGTAACATGAGTCCGTTGCTCGATAAATACTTGTTTTTAATTATGAATCATGTTCCGTAACCGGTCGTTTGAGAACGTCGCGACCCATTGGAAGCCCACACAATAGAAACCTCAGCCAGCGCAGTTGCTGGCTAGTGTAATGTGCTATTTCCATACATAAAAAACTATGCGCTCTCGGGCTAGGCATTGGATATATATATAGAAAGCGTTGTGTTTGGATGGGCATCTAATTCTTCCGAAAGAGGTGCACTTTGCGAAAAAGGACCACGTGATTATTGAGCTGAAATCGAATTCAGGTTAACTTCTGCGTTCATAAGTCCTCTCATGGCGTAGGGGTAACGCGCCCTAACTAGAGATCAGAGAGTCGTGAGTTCGATTCTCACTGAGGAAACGTGTAACTTTTTCGCAAAACTTCATATCAATTTGTCCATTTAATCCAATTGAAAAATATATGTAATGTTTAGCTTTCGGTAGTTGTTAAACTTCCACTTGGCTCGTTAGCCGTAAACCACGATTCATAATTAAAAAAAGAAAACAAGCAAAGTTGCTTAGAAAATCAACGGCTGACATGCGGTGATCATTCAGATTTGCAATTCCGCCACCAGGCGGTGCTAGTATACAGTATGGCCCATAAAAAAATGCGAAAATTGTTCTAACGTGAATTTAGTATATGCAAGCGTTATTTATTATTTTCGGGAAAGAATGTAATTTCTGATAATTGTAGTATATTCCGACATATTTTCGCTATATAAAACCATTTTGTCATATTTTTTACTTACCTAAATAATGTACTGAAGTAAAAAAAGTTTAAAGTTTTTTTTATCTCTAAACGGCAGAAAAAAGCGTTTATCTGTCGTTCACTCTGGTGATGAACTTTCCACCTTCGAAAATCACATTTAATTGTTGAAAATATTAGTTTGTTTGGTATCAAACGATGGGGATGTTCTTAGACAACGTATTTTTCATGGTCACAATTGTTGTAGCATGGCGATGTTTGAAGAAATTTTGAAACTGAATCACAGTAGGCTGTTTTTTATTTGAATTTATGCTGCGATATTTATTTTCCTTAATTCTGTTCTACGCGTTCTTTAAATAAAGGCGATTGTGTATAACACTCTGGTGTATAGTATTTTACTTTGTTTCCACCGTAAATTCATTAATTTCGACAGGTTATAAGCCCAGTATAGTAGCTATACAGGCCAAAACGACCGAACGTAACAGATCATTATCCTGGAAGGACTTTGGCGCGTCATAGCGGATGATCTTCCTCCAAGAAATGGTCGAACTGAAGCTTGGATTGATAAGGATGAGCGAGCAGCGGCTACGATAGGATATCTTGTGAAAAACGGTCAATTGCAGCTTATCAAAAATGCTGCAACGGCACATATTACGTGAGTATCATGTTCGGCAACCGTGTGCTGGAAGATTCGGGCTAGTAAAACGTGTGTGCAGACTGAAAATGGAAAAGGGAGGCATCGTGGAGGAGCATATGGTTCGAATGGATGCGTTATTTGATAAGCTCGCTGAAGTTGGTTGAGACATTGCGGAGAAGATTAAGTGTAATTACATTACGGCCAGTTTGCCAGAATCTTATGATAGTTTTGTTACGATGCTTGAAGGCTACGATGGAAAGCTTACAGAACGGACAGTAAAAGCAAAGTTACTCAACGAGTATTACAAACGCCAGAACAAATCTGAGATGCAGAAGGCGAAAGCAATCAAAGGAGCCGTATTGAAGACAAGGAATGCATCCCGGATGGAATCTGACTAGGAGGATGATCGGCGCGTTTGCTTCGAATGTGGTAAACCAGAACACATAAGGAAGAACTGCTAATTTTACCTTTCCAGGTTGGCAGAACAGCAAGGAATTGTTCGAGAACCGACAGGAAGTAAAGCGAAAGTGGCTGTGCAGAGGACCATGCGGATAACACCTAAACCACAGACAAACAGATGTAACACTTAGAACAAATCTCGATCAAAATCATAGTCACGATGACATGTACGCCCAATGCTAAAATTAGTGTGTTTGGCCGACAGGCCAACAGATGGCGGTAGTGGTAAACGTCAAACGCGAACAAAAACGATGCGAGTGCTGCAGGTGGTCGATTGGCCACCTACTATATTTTTGATTCGACCGTTAAAAAGGTGGTCGATGGACAATGATGAGAGTGTGACGTCTGTTTGTCTGTGCCTAAACTGACGGACGGATTATTCATTCTGGAGCATCGCATCTATTGGGATATGCCGTAGATTGGATTATTAATTAAGAACAACTGTTCTGTTCAAAGGTTGGGAACGATCTAACTCATACATTTATTTAACGTCAAATTACAACTATTTCATGGCTTGCTGGTTCATCAAGCGCCTACTCTCCAACACTCCTCCTCGGTTGGTGAACTCCTACTGCGTCAAGGAATCTTGCTAGCTTCTGTGGTGCCAGCGGCTTGGTCAGCATATCCGCTACCATTTGATCGGTGGGGCAGTAGCGGACGTCGATGAGATTGTCTTCGTGCAGCTTGCGGACAAAGTGGTATTTTGTGTCCACATGCTTCGAATGGTTGTTGACCTTCGTTGACTCCAACTGTTTGATACAGGACTGGTTATCTTCGAGTACCAGCACCGGGGCTGGGACATCTTGGAGCATCAAACATCAAATCTTGGAGCATCCGGACGATCCACGTGAGCTCCTGACAGCACTCGGCGAGCGCCACGAATTCGGCTTCGGTACTGCTGAGCGCCACGAACGTCTGCTTGCGCGAACCCCAGTATATTGATCCGCCGCCGAACAGGAACACGTATCCGGAGTTTGATTTGCGACTGGCTTCATCGCTTGCCCAGTCTGCGTCCACATAGACCTCCAAACCGGAATCCTTGGCCTTCAGCGTGAGCTTGTGGTCCATCGTCGACTTCAGATAGCGTAGGACACGCTTGGCCTCCGTCCAATCGGCTTGAGATGGTCCCAGAATGGCTACGGGTGCAGCGATGTCCGGTCGAGTGTTTACCGCCACGTACAACAGACTTCCTACCAAACTTGCGTATTGGTCGTTGTTCGATAACATCTTCTTCTCCGCCTTCTGTTTTAGGTGGTCAGGATCCATGGGACACTTCGATGGCTTCGCTTCATCCATTCCGAACCTCTGTAGCACCTTTTGGATGTAGGCCTTCTGGTTAAGTGTGAAAGCCTTACCATCACGTTGCACTTGGATTCCGAGAAAATGCCGGATGTTGCCCAACGAAGAAACGGTGAAGTGCTTGTTCAGGTCCCGCATTAAGTCCTCGTACTCCTCCTCGCTGTGACACGCGATAACGATGTCGTCCACGTAGATCACGAGGTACGTGTTGCCTTGACTACCTCTCCGAACGTAGAGACACGGGTCGTGGGCGGACTGCCGGAAACCTATCTGCTTCAACACACCGTCGATCTTCTTATTCCAGATGCATCCGGCTTGCCTGAGTTCGTACAGGCCTTTCTTGATCAAGCAAACTGCATCCCTGTCTTGCGCTTCATAACCGGTCGGTTGCTTCATGTAAACTGCCTCCTCTAGTTCTCCATGAAGATAGACAGTTTTGACGTCGGCGTGTTTCACCAGCATGCCCCGCTGGCCGGCAACTGTCAGCAACGTCCTGAAGGTGACTTGGCGGACTACTGGCGCGAATACTTCATCGAAGTCCGTCCCGTACTTCTGAGAAAGTCCTTGGGCTACTATTCGGGCTTTGTAGCGCACGATGTTTCCGTCGTCGTCCAGTTTTCGCTTGAAAATCTATTTCGACCCGACGACTTTGCGATTGGCGGCCAAAGTGGTCAGCGTCTAGGTGCGGTTCTCGGCGTGTGACTTGTTCTCGTCGTCCATTGCTGCAATCCACTGTTCCGCTTCATGACCCTCGATTTCTTCCTTGTAGGTCCTCGGCTCCGGGATCGCTTTTCGCACCATACCAGTCGTTTCCCGGTACCGCAGGGGCGCCATCCCCTTCGTGCTGCGGCTTGACCTCCGAGGCATTACAACTTCATCTTCACTGACTTCATCTTCTTCTACTTCACAGGTCGAATCATACAGGCTGGAATCGGAATCCGCCGGCGTAGCCTCCTCCTCAAAAGTAACTTCGTCATCGCTGTCATCTTCAACTTCTTCATTTGCATCGAGTGTGTCTTGCGGTATTACCGACTCGTACTCCACGGTTGTCGGAGATGGTTGACCTCGCTGGCTGACTGCTTCTTCTTCTTCGACGAATCTTGCATTATGGCGGATCACGACTTCGTTCGTAGCTTGATCGATGAACCGGAAGGCTTTGTGGTGATCCGAGTAACCGACAAACATTAGACTTGTGAATGGAAATAAAATACTTGCGTAGTGGTCAAAGTCTGAACAAGGAATGAAAATTTATTACAACTATTTATCCAGGAATACAACGCTTACTAAGGTTGCTCCTAGATACGGTATTACTTAGATCGCAGGTTACTACTCCAACACTCCTCCTTAACCTTCGAACCCGGTCAATGCCTTGAATTGATTGTGCTTCTGCTTTGCCAAAGCTTTGGTAAACCCATCCGCTGGATGTTCATGAGTAGGAATGTAGTGAATTTTGATGTTACCTTTCTCAACTTCGTTTTTCACGAATCGGTAACGGATGGCCACATGCTTCGTCCGGGAATTACAACAGTCGTTCCGGGTCATACATATTGCGGATTGATTGTCACAAAAGATAGGTATTGGCTGCTCACCACAGATCTGCGAGAGAAGTTGCTGCCACCAGAGCGCCTTTTGTGTGGTTCGAGATAAAGCGATGAACTCCGCTTCACATGATGATAACGCCACGCAAGGTTGTCGCTTCACGCTCCACGAAATGGCTCCTCCCGTCATCTTGAAAACGTATCCGGTCGTAGATTTGCGCGTATCGGGTTCTCCTCCCCAATCCGCATCTGTGTAACCAGTCAGCTGAGACTCACCAGATCTCTTATACATCAGTTTTGCGTCACACGTGCCGCGCAAGTAACGCATAATCCGTTTAACAGCCTCCCAGTGTTGTCGTCCAGGATTAGCTGAAAATTGGCTTACCATGTTCACAGCAAATGCGATGTCCGGTCTTGTAGCTTGTGCTGCATATAGCAGGAACATCCTTCATATCTGCAACTTCATCTGGCGTCTTGGGGCACATTGACTTGTCGAGTTTGATGCTTGGGTCCATTGGCGTCGCAACTGCTTTTGAATTTGCCATGTTGTCAAATGTTGGAATCCACCGTTAGAAACGACTTCTCTATTCTCTGATTCAGCCGATATAGTCCATTTTCTTCCGTTCCTGACGCGATTACCGTGCCATCATTATCCAGAACTTCACATTTCGACGCCGTGAAAACAACTTTTAATCTTTTCTTGCAAATTTGACTGATTGATAACAAGTTTGTGGCCAAATTAGGAACAAGCAGCACGTTCTGTACTTCGATGCTTCCTTCTTTGAGATCCAGCTCGACAAACCCTCTGGCGACCGACTTGATGGACTGATTATTTGCTGTATCTATCAAATTCACCACAGTTTCATGCTTCTTAAAGCCTTCCTCATTTCTGGTCATATGGCTGCTTGTAGCTGAGTCAAAGTACCAATCTTCTTATTTTCCTCTGCCCACAGCCATCATTGCACACAACGCCTTACCTTTGCCTTTCGTTGGCTGCTTCTGCGGACATTGTGCAGCAAAGTGTCCAGGTTTTCTGCAATTGAAGCATGTTCCTGATTTCTTATCAGTTTTCGCGTGTCTTGATTTATGATTCTGTTTGGTGTACAAGGCGCCCTCCGCTCCGGAACCTTTTGACGGCCACTTCACATCTTGAATTATTTTCGCTTTCACAAGCTCGATGCCTGAAGCTTCCATTCCCATTATCATGGGATTGTAATACTCCGGCAAACCCTTCAATAAGATCGATGCTAACCACTGGTCGTTTACCTCGAATCCAATTTCGCTCAGGCTCTGCGCCGTGGTTACCAACACGTCGACGTAATCTTCAACGGAACCGATTTCCTCCAACTTCACTGATGTCAACTTGTCCAGCAATCCAAAACGTCGAAGAAGTCCGTTATCTTGAAACGCCTTCTGGAGCTTTTCCCATGTTTCTTTCGCGGTTTCAACGTTTTTTACTAAGCTGTAGATGTTCTTCTCTATGCTCAGGCAGATTGCGGCCAATGCTCGTTCAGACGTCTCCGGATCAACTGCTTGCCCCTCTAATGGCTTCACAGCTCGCCAGGATGCTTCTCTAATCAGCGTCATTTTCATAGCGAAGGCTCATGATGCGTAATTTTCCCGTCCACGTAGCTTTTCCATGTTTGAAAGGTTCACAGGGTTTCCGTAGGCACGCACAACACCTCCGGGCCGCAGATCATCACCACCAGTCGGTAATTCTACGCCACTAGATGCCGTCCTCGTACTTCCGCTCGTGCCGCTTCCAGAAGCAACGGTTTGCTCATCGCATCTCGGGATCATGGCTTCCAAATCGAAAAAATGCGCTTCTCGTACTTTTCAGGCTATGACCAACTCTGGGCCCATAACCACTTGTGAATGGAAATAAAACACTTGCGTAGTGGTCAAAGTCTGAACAAGGAATGAACATTTATTACAACTATTTATCCAGGAATACAACAGTTACTAAGGTTGCTCCTAGATACGGTATTACTTAGATCGCAGGTTACTACTCCAACAGTTAGCTTGATTGCTTTCGGTTCCAGCTTCGTCCGCTTGACTTTGGGAATGTGGACGAACGCTGCACATCCGAGCCTCTTGAGATTTCCGTAGTCTGGTTTCTTGCCGAACCAGAGTTCGTGTGGAGTCTTCTCTACCGACCGAGACGGCAGCATGTTCTGCAAATGCACCGCCGTGTTGACCGCTTCTGCCCAGAAACGGTAGCCCATCTTCGCATCGAGCAGCATGCAGCGCGCCATCTCCACGATCGTCCGGTTCTTGCGCTCCGCAACTCCATTCTGCTGCGGTGTGTAGCTTGTCGTGTATTGCGGGACGATTCCGTTCGCCCTGTAGAACTTGCCCAGCCGCTTCGCCTTATACTCGCCTCCCTGGTCGGAGCGAATAATCACGGGATTCCTTCCGAAACGATTCCTGACCATGTTGACATACTCCTCAATTTTCTCCACGGCCTCTGATTTGCGCTTTAGAAAATATACCATTGTGTACCGACTGTAGTCGTGATCATCGTGAGGAAGTATCTTGATCCACCTGGCGAGGTCGTGTTCATTGGACCGCAGATGTCCGTGTGAACGATGTCCAGAACCTTTGATGATTGTCGTGCGGCCTTCTTGGGAAATGGTTGCCTTGGTAACTTCCCCTCCGCACAGCACTCGCACGGACGCTGAATGTTGCACTTGCGCATGGCCACTCCTGTAGCCAAATCCTCTCGCACCACTCGCTGGATCGCTTCAGGATCTCGATGGCCAAGCCTTCGGCGCCACACGTGGACACAATCCTTCGGATGGTTCGCAGCTGCCACTTGCATACCTTGCTCCTTGACGACCTTCACTGCCGTGAATCGCAAGTCAGTCCCATCTGCATTTTCGTCAAAATTGAGTTGAGTTAAGTTTTCAACATCTCTTCCAATGCTCTTTCAGCTGCACTAATGAAATAATATGATTTGTTCGGAAAAAATAGTAAAAAACAGCAAGTCAAATTGTCCCATAATGAAAAGTAACCGCATATCAGTCCCACTACAAACTTTTGCATCATGGAACACAAAAATGTAACTTGTTTTGATGATCTTTATATTTTTTCTCGGAAAGATATCGTAGTGAAAAGCAAGTTGTGAATGTTTCATAAGGATTGGAACATGTTCCAATCCTCTGGAATTTTTTGAATATTTGTATGTAAAACGAGTTTGAAAACTTAACAGCCCATTTTCTCAATGCCTACTTTTTAGAGATGGGACTGACTTGCGATTCACGGCAGTTCAGGTACAACAAACCAACGACCTTGCGCGCTACAGCGGCTACCACTCCTCTGCACTTGATGACGCATCCTTGGGCCTGCGAAAAATGCTCGTCTGTACCCTTCGCCAGTAATCTGCTCACCGAAATCAAGTTGGACTCCAGTTCGGGGACGTAGTAAACATCCGACAGGGTAACCTCGTGTTCTTCGCCTTGGTTGTCACAGCATAGCAGCTTTCCGGAACCGATTCCCTTCACGTGCGTCGGACAGCTCCGCATCTCTTCAAAAAACGTTCGGTCTGCGCACATGTGGGATGTCGCGCCCGAATCCACCACCCACGCCTTGGATGGTTTTCGTCGATCGCAGCCTGCCATGGACGCATACGATGACAGCTTGCCAATTTTCGCACTTTTACCTCTTGCAGCTGGCTTCGGTTTTCTTCCGCCGCTGGGTTGATTGCTGACTTCACGCTCGGACTTCGCTAGGGGACATTCACGCTTCAGGTGGCCCGGCTTGCTGCACCGGTGGCAAATCACACTTCGCTTCTCCCCGCCCGCTCGCAGCATCGCTTCTCCGTGGGGGGACTTCTCCGTTCGCTTCTGAGCTTCGTCGAGCAGCTTCCGCTTCACCAGTTCCTTCGTCTGTTCTTCATCGGACCTGCTCTCCAGCGCCGTCGTGAGCGTGTCGAAACTCTCCGGCATGCTCTTCAGCACCATCGCGACTTGAAGGCTTGATTCCAGCTCCTGTCCAGCGTTGGCCAGGCTAGCGAAAAGCTCGTCCATCCGGAAGAGGTGGCCTTCCATATCTCCGTCGTCTTGATACTCCGCCTTGTACAGCTTCTTCAGCACCGAGACCCTGGTGCACATCGTGGTCTTCTGGTGATGGCCCTCCAGAGCTTTCCACGTTTCGCTGGCCGTCTTGCAGTTTCGGATGAGAGGATGTTGGCTGTCGTCGACACAGGTTCGTCCGACTCGGGCTCAGATTGGGTACCACTTCTAGTACTGCATTTGGTCCCTCGGTAGTGCAAAAGGTACCCAAGTATGACAGATCGCAGTACACTTTTCACGGTTTTCTAGATTACCTTCTTCTTTGTGGCGTTACGTCCCAACTGGGACAAAGCCTGCTTCTCAGATTAGTGTTCTTATGAGCACTACCACAGTTATTAACTGAGAGCTTTCTTTGCCGATTGACCATTTTTGCATGTGTATATCGTGTGGCACGTACGAAGATACTCTATGCCCTGGGAATCGAGAAAAATTTCCTTTACGAAAAGATCCTCGACCAGCGGGATTCGAACCCACGACCCTCAGCATGGTCATGCTGAATAGCTGCGCGTTTACCGCTACGGCTATCTGGGCCCCTAGATTACCTTATGAGCCATAAAATTATGAGCAACTGCAAGGGACATGGGGGTCTTTAATTTGTCTTTGGTCGACAAGTAGGGCAATCGTGGCTCGAGCTCTTGCATCTCCGTCCTTCCAGGCATTCGTCAGGGGTTTGGGGCGGCCTCCGTGACATGCTTCCAAAGGTTCTCCCGGATGAGCAGCATCTCGACCTTGAATCTCCAACTCTCGTAGCCTCCGCTCCGTAGCTTCTCAACCGCAAACTTGCTTCCGTCCATTTCTTCTTTTGAAAAAAGCTTCAATTCTTCAGTGGGAAAAAACTCATACATTTATTTAACGTCAAATTACAACTATTTCATGGCTTGCTGGTTCATCAAGCGCCTACCCTTCAACAGCATCATGTGTCATCGGATCGGTATTTTTTCGTAAAATTAACTAGTGCATCGAGGGAACTTTATCAGCACAGTAGCAAAAGTTGTAGGAATCGGAGAGGGATATATCACTGAATTTGATGGTAGTGGAAATTTAGTAACAGTAAAGCTTAAGAATGTTCTGTTGGTCCCTGAACTAAATTGTAATATTGTGTCAGTTCATCGTATTGTACAATCAGAGGCACTTGTTAAATTTGAGTTCGGCAAATGTCGCATGGAGAAGAACGAGAAGACTATTTTAGTGGAAGATGTGTTAAACGGAGTGTACCGTATGATAACCATGAATTAAACATCGAGGAGGAGTGTTGGAACATGGGTTGTGTAAAATACCCATACATACAGTGATTTCTCCAGGACGTTTTTAAGAATTTCTTTAAGGACGTTTTTAGAAATTACTTTAAGGACATATTTAACCCTCTTTTTCCCATGGAGTCAACTAACTGTTTCAATAGTAAAACTGTTGATAAACAATCAGTTTACTATTGAAAACAATAAAAAAATTGAACTGATTCCGAAAGACTTAGCCCATGTACAACATTGTTTGTTTAAGCACTTTATATAAAAAAGCTTTTTTCGAAGGGAATAAGTCGATCAAAGTCGTTATGAAATTACGAATTACATCAACATACTTCTATAAATTCCAAGAAGGAATCATTTCAGTCATCTTTGAGTGATTCTTCCTTTGAATTCTCTTGAATTAATTCTTTCAGGATTCATCCAGATATGTTCCAGAAATTATTCCAAGAGTCTTCTGCGCTGTGATTTCTTTAAGAGCATACAGCTCCAATAATTACTCAAGAATTTTAAAAATAGGAGTATCAATAGTTTTTCTCTCATTACTTTTGTATAATAATAGGTATAGAAATGTGTTCAAATAACTGTATTGAAGTTTTCCAATAATTTCTTTAAAATGCCAAATGGACTTTTCGGAAGGAATTAAAAGACAAATTTCGGGAGGCATCGAAAGAGAAGTTTCTGGAAGAATCTCTAGAAAAAATTATAAAGAAATAACTAGAAGAAGTCATGGAAAAATCCCTAGAAGAATTTCTAGAAGTATACGTACAGAAATGTTTAAATAAATCTCTAAAGGGAAACCTGGTGAAATCTGTAAAGGAATTCTTGGAGATATCCATCGAGGAATTTTAGAAGGGTTAGAGAAATCTATCGAGGAATTTCAGAAATATTAGAGAAATTCTTGGAAGAATTTCCAGCAAGATTGAGGAATTCTTGGAGAAGTCTCTAGATGAAATTCGTGGAGGTTTTCCTGGAGGAATTCTTAGAAAAATTCTTCGATAAGTTTCTGGAAAAAAAAAAACCCTAGAGAAATTCGGGATGTCTCAAGAAATCTCTAGAAAAAAATCCTGGAGAAATCCATATAGGAATTCCAGAAAAAAAAATACCTTGAGAAATTCCTGGAGCAATCCCTAGTGAAATTCTTAAAGGGTTTTCTTGGAAAATTTCTTGAAGAATTCCCACAGGAATCTTTAGAAAAAAGAAGAAGTTCTCGGAGGCATCCCAATCACTGAAGGAAGCCCTTGAAAAATTCCTTGAAAGTTTCTTAAAGAAATTTCTGGAAGATTCACTAGAGAAGTTATCAAGCAAAATTAGTGGAGGAATTCTTAGAGGATTTCCTTGAAGACTTCATTGAAAAATTTATGGATTTGACCATATTGAAAAATGCTCCGGTAATTTATCGAGGATTTCTACAATCTTTTCTTCTGATTCGTCCCAAGATTTCGTACTGCTTTGATAATGTATTATGTACTTTATTGATTTTCGTAGCAATTTTTCCAGTAATTCCATCAGTAAGTTTTCGAGAGGTCCTCAGACAATAGGGAATAATTACTTTAAGGATTCAGATTTACTTTTTCAGGAGTTAGTTAAACAAAATTCCTTGAATCGATCAGCGATTTCCAAGGAATTCCTTTAGTGATTCCACTAGAAGGCCAGGAGTTTGTCAAGTGATTGTTCGAGTCATGAATTTCGCACGTTTCTTCAAAATTTCAGGAAACTGTATTACTCTTCTCCAGGATTCCGAGGATTTTTTTGAAGTAATCACTGCAGACGTTTCTAGGAATTCTTCATAGTCCGTTACATTCTTCCGATTATCTCCCCTTCAGAGCTGGTTTAGTCGCTACCGGGCCTTTAAAATAGGAACTTTAGAGACTTTATACTTGAAAATAGAGACCAAAAAGAGACCGACCACGAAACAAAAAATAAATAGAAATAATCCAATCAAAATTCAGAAAATAAAGGTTTCCAAATGACATTTTTCAGAAAATCTTGTAAACTTTTTTTTGAGAATTTTTTTTTCAGAAACCCATAAAAAGATTAACAAATTTCCCCAGAAAATCCTGAAGTTCAATCAATGATTCAATCGATTTCACTAGGCGTTCGTCCAAGATTTCCGTGTTGGAAATTGTCAAGAACTCAAGCAATAATTTATCCAAAGATGTCTTCGCTAATTACTTAGGATTTGCTCCAGAATTGACGTTTAGTTTTTCAAAGATTTCAAGCTAGAATCTCTAAGCATACCCTTCAGCAGAAATTCCTACAGAAGTTTCCCAAAGAAGTTCTCAAATAAATTACCCAGAATTTTCTCCAGGGAATTGTCAAGAATTTTTTTTTATGGCACTAGTTCTAAAAAATTCTGAAAGTATCGCTACAACAATTCCTAAAGTAATATCTGACGAATTTGTGTAGAAATTTCAAATGATTTTCTGAGGAACTTTCAGAGGTTTTTCTAGATGAATTTGTGAATAAGCTAATGATTTAAAGAATAAACAGAAACTCTGGATGAAATTATGCAGGATTTTCTAGAGGCATTCTTTGAAAAACATTGAACAAAACCCCCGAAGAAACTTGTGTAAAAACGGTCATAATAATTTCTGTAATATTTGTTGGTGTGAAACCTTAAATAAAATATTGAATTCAAGATTGACCTTGGAAAATCATTTGAGAATTTTTGGAATGAATTGTAGGAGTAAGAGTTCCTAATAAATTTCCTGAAATAATCGCTCGAAGAATTTTATAGCAATTATTGAGATAAACCGTGTATGCATTTACGAAGGAATTCATATGAAAATGGTTGAAGAATTAACTGGAAAAATCGTCGTAGAAACTTCTTGAGGAATTCGTGTATGGGTTCCTGGAAAAATCTTTAACGAATTTCTTCAAAAATTATGGAATATACCCTTGGGGATTTTCTTGTATGAACTCCTGCTGGAATCTGTGGAAGATCCGCTAAAGTAATTACCGTCAAACGGGGTGACTTGCAACACTTTTCAACTTCAATCAACCAAAACCATGATCTAAACGTCATCTAAAAATCCAAATTCCTCGCAGAACTTTGAATGGCCGGCCCGCCCACAGAATGGGATGACAGAAGATTGAATCGGATTATTTTGTCATATCCAAAGTCATCAAAAAGGTGAAATTTTTTTAAATGTCCTTGTGCGGGGTGACTTGCAACACTCAATGCTAATTTAGTTTTTGCCAACAAAATGTTGATATTTTTTATTAGTCGCAGTTGTTAAGTATTGTTATTCATGTATTTAAAGCATTCGAGCCAGTACAAGAGCACTTTGAATATCTTTTTGTAAGAAAATAATTGAGCTATTTTTGTATGGGAAAAAGAGGCGTTAAATCATCAAGGTCCAATATCTTAACTGTACAATGTTTTTAACGAGTGTTTGTAGTTGATTGATGAATTATTACTTTTTTAATTATAAAGTAGACCTAACACAACAGTTTTTAAGCTTTATAAAACTCTAAATTGCTTAGAAATAAAGTGTTGCAAGTCACCCCGCATAGGTACATTTATATAAACATGATTTTTATTAAAAAGTTATTGCTACAATTTCGTAAAATAAAATTTGTCATATTATCACTTCTTAGTTATAGAAACACCATGTAGAGTATTACTTTGCAAAGTAAATCTATCTCATGTTTTCAGGTCACTATTTTATCCTCCATCAAGCATCCGTTTTCAAGATATTTAAAAGAATTATGTTTAATGTATAAACATATTTATAATAACAGCTTTAATCGTGGCCGTTACTTGAATTGTAAGTCACACGTATTGAAGCACCGATAGAAAACAAATTTTCTTTTGAAATTTGGGTTTTATAGTGAAATTTAGTTGTAAACTAGTGGTCCCGGCAAACTTCGTCTTGCCATTAAGTAGGCTGTTGAAAAGCACTACGAATCATCCCATACAAAATGACAGTTCCGTTCACTCTCGTTTTTCCGACTTTCCCGGTGAATATCCTGGAACTATTATACATAGAAACACGACGGAACCCTTGACAAACAAAATGGAGTAAGAATCATCTAAATCCGCTGACCCGTTCGTAAGCCATTTCGTGACATACAAACACCATTCCATTTTTATTTTATATAGATAGATAGATAGATAGATTACAATGTGTTGCAAGTCACCCCGTTTGACGGTACTGGAAAATCGGTGGAAAACTGAAATAGGTGGAAAATTTGTAAAGAAAATCTAAGAATAGCATTTTGAAAATTGTTTAGAGTATTCCGTTGAGTTGAGTTGAAAATTCTTGGTTAGGTATCTCGAATTAAAATTCATTGCAAGGGGAAAGAAAAAAGTTACTTTAGAGACCATTTTGATAAAAAAAAAACAACTTTGGAGACCTTCCTTCAAATAGAGACCAAGTTTCTAAAACGAGGCTTGCTCTCTATTATAGCTCTGCGTAAATCGAGTCTAGCACACGACACTGACGACGGCCGAAATACGCGTATTTGTTAAAGGATACAAATTTCTTTTTTAGACAATTGAAGTTACATAGCCTTATAGAGGTCTAAATCTTCAGTATATATAGCCTTTCGAAGTAGAACTCATGCAAGACTCATAAAATCTATCAACAGTTCAAAAACTTACTTCCCAATGTCGCCGGAACACCCGTCGTGCAGCATCACGTAACAGTTCAACGAATCGGCCGAGAACCACTTGGGCAGCCGCGGTGGCGTGATGTTCTGCATCATTTGGATTTTCTTCGTCAGCTGACCGGCCACCTCCAGCGGATTCACGTCGATACTGGACACCACGATCAGCGAACAGAGCAGGTGTCTAGTGAACTCGTGATCCGAGGGGAACTGCACGGTCAGGAACGTCTCACGCCACTGCTCGAACCAGGGTTCGCGGTCGGAATGTCCACGAAGTTTACCGTCATCCAGCTTGATGGCGCGCAGCTCTCTCGACGGCCGAAGTTACCGATTCGTTGAGCATCTTCTTGGCCAAAATGGTTTGCGGAGGGCGCCAGTTGACATCGCACACGTTTATGCGTAGACCTTTGATCGAGACGCTTGTGCCGGCCGTGTCCCGGAAGTGCGCTGCGGAAGAATGAAACGGAAAGAGATTGAAATACGGGATTTGATCATACAAATATCTGAGAGCGCGTACCGTCAGATGAAAGCTTCAGAAAGGGCTGCAACATCTCCACGAAGGTCAGATTGTTCTTCTGGCATAGTTCTTCGGCTTGCGGTGATATGATGGCCCCGACGATAGGCGAGAAGATGTTCTGGATGACCTCTTTAGAGGTTAGGTTTTGTCCGGTTAGATGAATCATGGCGCTCCTTCTTTTAAATTAGCGATCGCTGCAGTAGGCTGTGAGTCTTAACTAGAAAAAAATGACAAATGTGAATTAAATAAAGCCTAGTAAAACATATAAAAAAGAAAAATATTGAAAAATGTTAAAAATGAATCAACTATTTGCGAATAAAATATCTTTTCTAGTTGGATTGACGATGCCGTCTACGGAAAAGAAGATCTTCCTTTCGGACGAGCCTTGGACTTCCCAAAGGCGAAAGCAATGGATTGACAGCATCGTCGAAGAACTCCAAGATAATCTCGAACTCTTTTTTCTCCGTAATGACCGGTATCCAAAATTTCCGTAGTAAACTAAAACAGATTGAACCGCGGAAGGAAATAGCCCAACTAGTGAGGCTGAACGCAGGCAATCTGATTGATGGACTGAGGCTAATGCACAAAGATATGAAGCTATCTAAGATCGAGGTATTCTACAATGTCCTCAAATCCTCTTAAGTAACCTTTATACAGCTTATAGGATTTAGTTTCCAGAGAAATACGATCACATCCTACGAGAGGTTGAAAACCTTCGCCGCAAACTGCCGATCGAAACGGAACTTCTTCTGCCCTACAAACGCAAACGGTTCCGGGACGAGAAGCTCCAGTGGATCACGGCCATCCTGGCGAACAAGGCCAGAATTCGCCACCTGGAAAAGCGTATGCAGTCGATGCAGGCTGCGCTGGATGAGGCGAAGCTGGAGAACTTTGCGTTGAACGATCGAAGCCGACGGGAAATACAGGAGATCATCGACGACTCGGAGATGGAGCTTTCCGATGTGAAGCACGCTGCGGACAGCGAGTTTGCGCACCTTCAGGAAGAATCGTCAAGAAAAGTCCTGGATCTGGACATGAACAACGAGTATCGTGACTTGGTGAACGAGCACAATAGTAAACGTCGGAAGATTACAAAACTGACCGTGCAGTTGCAGCTGTGGATAAAGAAGTACGACAAGTTTGTAGGAGAGCCAATGAAGGAGATGAAGACACTGGAGGACGATGTCGATAGGTTCATGGAATGGAAGGAGACTGTCTATGAGCCTCAGGTGGAGAAATACCGCCAGCTGAAGGTTAGCGTGGAGCTGTTCGAGTCCGCGTTGATGGAAGAGCAGGCGAAACAGTTTAGCAAGGAGCATGCGGCACGCGTTATACAGAGGGCATGGAGGCAGCTCGAGAGCTAAGGAAAAGTAAGAAGAAACCGAAAAAGAAGGGAAAGAAAGGTCTGAAAGGGAAGAGCAAGAAGAATAAATGAATAGCGAATGTTGAATTTTGTGCGCTTGAAACAATCAAAACACTGTAGAATGAGGCTTAGAATAATAAAGAAGGCAATACCTGTGACGCAAAGCCACCAATGCAGTACAGCGATATTGCTGTAACGTTGTTGATTTACTAGACTAGAATGATTTCTCGCTTCCATTATATCCTCCCAAGCTATTTACAAAGAAAATAACAGGTGAGCTACAGCAACGACCGAAACACTTTGTGAGAATCTAACGAGCTGTAAATTCGGACAACGCACATCCATCGCATCCTCTTCGCATGTAGCGAGCATGCGATCTCTCACAGCAATGAAAACACGGGCAATCGTACACGACATGCTCCGCTATTTCCTCCATTGGGAAACGTACAGTGGCCCAATTTCATATTTCGTACAGGGCACTGGCGTCACATCAAGTAAGTAAAAAACTATTAAATGATATATTGAGTTTGAAATGCTTTATCTATATTGATGGCCATAGGTGGCATGTATTATTTAAAAGTCATAAAATGTGTCCATTTACATTCATCTTTGGATTAATGGCAAAGTATTGAATTTGTGTCTAAAATTCAGCCAATCCCATATTCGTACACCTATACAAATTTAAACATACAACATTCAAAACTGAATTTTTATTGCTCTATTTTGATTGCTCAAGCGCTGTATTACGTTGTTCAGACGTAGTAGATTTATAAGAAGACATATATGAAACTTAGGTGAAATTATTAGTAATACTTGTTTTTAAATGATTTTTGCTATAATAAAATCCAATAATTCAAACAATAGCGTTCATTTTTGTTGTAGAATTCAAACAAAAATAAATTCGTGAGCACTGAAAGAGTTTTGGTTAAAATAGATTCAGTTTACAGAAATCATAAACAGTTTTTATCCACCTTAAGTTTAGAAAATATTATGTTAATAATGTTGTGTATCGCCGGTTCGCGATCACGGAATCAAGAAGTCAAAGCCTGAATGGATTATGGTACAGTTTCCACCCTTTTTCTATTTTGTGATGTTCTGCGCGACAGAATTTCGCGTTGTAATTGACATCGTTTTCTCTCGTTTATTCGGAGTACGGTAAATTCGTTCGATTTGGCATATCGCTTGTCGTGAAATTGGTCGTACGTAGCTCGGGCGTTCTTTATTCTTTTTTTTTGTCTTTGTCTTCATTTTATGCTTCTCGATTTAAACGCACCTGATAGTGTCGTGTATTCAATGTAGGCTTTTTTTTTTTCTTTTTTTTATCAATCCGATGACCCTGGAGGGATCGGTTCTGCTTGTTACAGTTTTCTGAGCAGAAAATCACAACCGGTATCAAAGTGTAATCAACTAAACTGTAAATAAAACATTTGTTTCCATCATTTGAATGCCGGCATTTAAATGAATAAATTATTAACATCTAACCACAAATGCTCTGGGTCCATCGCCAGCTTTTCAGGCGAATCCTGACCTGATCTTATACCCCTCCCAACCCCCACCTCCGTAGCACTTATGAGGGCGTCGCTGAGTCGGTGGCCTCTCATTAAGTAAGTGCTGCATCAACATTTCCTACCCCTATCCCAAGTTACGGTAAAGATGGGCGTGGCCAGGGAATAGCAATATTCGGTGAATTTGGTAATGTTGTTTAAGATTGGGCCAAGGTTTACTCCCCAGCCTTGTTCCTGAAAGCGGTCTGGATGATATTATCAAATGGCACATTAATATTGCTAGTATCCAATCTACGAAGTATACCGTAACTACCGCTAACGCTAACGCTAACGCTAACGCTAACGCTAACGCTTAAGTTTAGAAAATGTTTTGTCATAACTTCAAAGCTCTTCTTAAATGTTATTTTCAAACAATATAAACCAAATTGTTGTTCTAAACATCAGTAAAGGTTAATTTCAAACTTGCCTGTAGAAATAATTTTAACTTAGAACTTCGTTTTACAACAAAGTACCCTACACTCTGCTGTACATACCTTCACATAATTGATGTTATCTGCCATACTCGCATAACAGTCCCATATGATATGGGATTTCATATATAAATGGGACTGTTATGCGAGTATGGGCAGTAATTCGATGTGTCAAATGGAGCATTCCGCCATATTGGAAAAAAATGGTGACAGCTGGCAGGTTTGTTATGCTCGATCAGGTCAGCAAGCCATGAAATTAAAAAAAGTGTTTCCCGTCAATCTAATTTGTTTTTCGAAAACGTCAGTCTGTTTCAGTTTTAAATTCTTTGGAACACTTCCAGAATACTGTTCACAACCCAGCATCATACCATTCACGAATAACAAAAAAAAAACTGCGGTTCAAGTGGATTTCAAATGTCGCGCGAGCACCACCGTCAGAACGTAGGTGCAGTAAAGGAAAAGCCAGTGTAGTTCAAAATACAACAGCGAGATAATTGAAATTATAAGACTCTACAATTTGGTGGCCCCGGAACCGCTCAGCTCCAGAAGGAATCCAGCAAAAGCCCCAGACTACTGGTCTTAGCCACGGCAGCCTGTTGGGGTGGGTACCTAAAACCTCTTTGGTTCCGGTCTCAGGGCGTTTTTGGCGTGGGGAGGATTCGGATGTTCGGAGAGTGTGTAATATACCTATCAATTGGATTTACCTTGCATTCGAGTTTTTGAGGACGATAGTATTGGCCACGGATGTGGTAATGGACGTCGAGGAGCTGGAGATCGATGCAGCAGAAAGGATGCGACGGGTTGTTCTTGCGGGCCGCCGACTGGTGTGGCTAGATGAGTGCGGCTCTGGGCCCTTGATGATGCGAACTGCCGGTGGGAGCGGCCCTGCGTGCTGCCGCGACATGCTGGCTGGTGTAGCGGGTGGATTTTGGTCGCTGGTGGTGATGGTGGACCAACCCGGAATGGAGCTTCTTTCGGGCTGCCTGTCCGGTGTGACGGGGTGGAACCAGTTGGTGTTGGGTGGCGTGGCGGTCAGAGCAAAGCAGCTTTTTGATTTTGTTTGAGTGCGGTAGTGGCTCCTATCTTATAGGCTTCCAGCATCTACCAAAGATGCCAGCCGATGGGTATTCGCCCTTCGAAGCACTGTGGACCTACAACTGGGTGGTATTTGTCGAGGTCTACACGACCACGATTGCTATCCGATCCGGTGATAGTGATTCCCGGAGATCGAAAAGGCGATTTTGGAGATGCCACTTTCCTACGTTTCACACAAGCCACTTAATACTCGAGCTCTAAACCACAACTGATCTTCAACCACTGTCGACGCTTTCGCACCTTCCCTTCGGTTTTTCTGTTTCCGCGGTCATCTCAGCCAACTTCACGCGCTCCAATTACTAGGCTATTCATCCCTAACGCAAATTTTACAGTCGACATACAATTTTAAATCCACCGTTGACTGCTTAACAATTTCAGTTCCCTAATTCCACAAAAAAAAAAATCTAGCAAAAATATTGCAATGGTACCCGCCGGTAACAAAGTGTTAATTAATAAATTTGTGAATATTGGCTACCGGAATGCATTCGAGAAATTCAATTCCATTTTATTGAGTAATATACATTACAGTTACAGTTAATCGTGTGACCGGCTCCCGTTCAGAGTGAGAACTAGCGCAGTACATGCTCGAAAGATTCATCGGTCATGTCGTGTTTCATTGCGATCTGACTGTTACGATTAAATTTCTTTGCTAAAAAGTAAGAACTCTGGTTAGTTTATGGTAGTGTCGATAATTTTAAAGGCTCCTCATCTTTTTGAATTCCGTTGGTCAGCCGATGGTACGCGATACCGTGAAATTTCGGCGATCTTCCTTTTTTATCGACAGACCTTTGCCGTGTGTCTACGGGTAAGAGCCTTCATTTGTTCATGCGGTTCTTCTGGCTGGTCCGTTGGATGAAGGCAACTCGAAACTAGATGTTTGAGTTACGGAATTCATTTGTCATCTGAAAACAACAAAATTATACTTATATTTAAGATAATACTATCATTGAACTTACTTGCAAATGCTTTGAGTTTTCCTTCTTATTATGGTCGTGATGAACCAATAATAAACAATCCTATGGAAACGATAGCAACCAATAGAGGAAAAATTACATCAACAAACTCGCCAGCTCGCCGACTCGCCAGCTTTCATTTTCCACCCCCACATCCCCGCATCCACTGACTGCTTAGATTGCTGTACCTTTCTTCAATATACCTTGGTTACAAGTTTAGAATTCAAATCCCTATAGACCACGCGGACTTTCATAACCAATATCCATCCATCTCATGTTTCATACACACGTGGATTTTTTTCATAATTTCACCCATAATTTGTCCATCTTTACCACGCGTAATGAGTTAATTAATTTTATAAAAAATGGTATTTTTCTTATATTTACTTAAGTTCAAATATGTCCGCTTACATTTTTCCAGATGTACTCTACTACACCTGAACAACGTAATAAAGATATTGAGCAATCATTTAGCATATAAAAATAGTTTTGAATGTTGTATGTTTGATTTTTGTTAGGTGTACGAATATGGATTGGCTGAATTTTAGACACTCATTCAATACTTTTCCATTCATCCAAAGATTTTAGCGAATGAATAGAGTTTATGATTGCCGAGCAATAGATGAACCTACGACCTTCGTAATTGATAAAGTATATCGATGTCCGTAAATCATTTAATAGTTGTAAACCTACTTGATGTGAAAACAGTGCACCGTACGAAAATGAGGTTGAGTCACTGTAGGCTAATCGGAGTGCCCGAACAGAAATTTCTACTCGTTTACCGAAATAAAATTTCCTGATATTTCCAGGTTTTTCTAGCTTCAAGAAATAATTTGTATGGCTAAAACAAAATAATGAAAAAAATTTCAAGTGTTTTTGATTTAATAGCAATTTACACACTTCTAGACAATTTTTACGCATACGTGACAGCATACGAAGGAGCACACAATTTACACTTTTTCTCGGAATAGTTATTTTGTAGACGATCAGAGAGCATTGAAAAACATGATAAACTTTTTTCCCTTCGAAATATACAGATCCGGCCAGTGCTCATGTGGAATAAAATTGAAAATTGATGTTTGGCAACATAGGTTATAAACTTCCGGATTCTTTGTTAGTGGTTAAATTTGATGTGAAATCACACGGATCGCAAAAATAATGATTCAAAATGATTATGCTAATGGAAAAAAAGTTTGATACCCGATTAATAATTACCTAATTTTTGGGGTTGAAAAATTGAATTTTGGACGTAAACAAACATTTTCAGTGACTTTCTCTCGTTCTCCCCTAGCAAATTCTATGACGGTGGCGCATTATATTGATTATATTTGCCTATTGAACGGAACTTTCAAGTGCATCAGTACGCTTTTTTAAGTTTTTTTTAGTACTGCGTTCTCGTTTACCATCCATTTCTATGAGTTGTTTACCCGCATAGAAATTTACATTTTGCCCTTCAGTCCAAACAATAAATTTCCCTTAACTGAAAAGGTTAATGTATCAGAAACAGTTACCTTTATGATAGACAATATAAAAGCTGAAATTTTACACATTAAAAACCCATTTGAGTACCCCATGCCAATAAGTTACAGTATATGAAAGTGTCCAGATGTAGTTAAAATGTATAAGGGGCATTTCCCATGATTGGGAAATAGTGTAAACATAAGAAACCCTTTTGTCGAATAGGTTTGTGCTTAAGAGTTAAGTGCTTAGAGTTAATTATAGACAATACATTCACACAACTGCATTTTACTATATAGGCTGGTTTCCTACTGACAAGAAAGGAATCGCCTATCTGATGCGTGGAAAATTTCTCCAGAAATGGACCAGAAAATCACATTTTTTTATCGCATACGCAGTTGAGAAGAAATGTCACTTCAAAGGGGCTCTCTGTAGAAAATTTCTTGACCCTTTCAATCAAGAATTTCTTTACTTTTCTTGATCGAAACAGCATACTTAGCTTATAGAGCGCTGCATATGACGAGCCTAACCTCACTTATTTGACAGCTGCTGGTCCTGTTGTTTACGTTTCGGACTTAGTCGTTTTTTCCATCATTTTTTCATTTTCGATTTCTATCACCAGCATGCTGATGGTGATATTTTTCCACTGTAGGAAGATAGAATAATACGATCCGTGGATATCTGCAGTGGATTTGACCTCTCCTCACAGCAAACTTTCACGAAATTAAGAATGATTCGAAAAAAGTACTAAGTCCAAACTGTAAACAACAGGACCAGTATCTGTCAAATTGATGCGTGACGTCACAGTGCAGTGGAGTATAGAACTAATATGCGACAGTTTGGGAACAGTTGCACGCATTGGTATTTATTATACACGCTTTAAAACCTTCACCATAGGTTAGACTCAGAAGTGATAAAAATTGGGTTCTATTTTTATACCATTGATGAAAAAGTGGAAACAATGAGAAAATAAGCAGAAGAAATGTACAATTTTATGTTGTTCTGTTTTTCAGTTCAAATATGTTTATAAAAAAGATAAATTTGATTGCTTTATAAATTTAGTATTATTACTGTGCTATTATTTTTAGCGTGTTTGTCTTTGTATGCCTGTCAAAACACTTTGATAGAAAAAGAAAAGAAAATTATTTTGTTATATCCGGAAGAATACAAGTTCGTTTGGTGAGTGATCCCAGATAGCACTTTTTTTCCTCATCTGTAGAGCCTTTTAACCACTGCTTCCATTATTTAGGAATATTGTGGTATGACCCATACCATACTAATAACCGCTGTTGTAGAGTAAATGCTCAACAGTTTTCGTTTTAGACACTCAGAGGATTGTATTTTTCCTATCTTTTTAAGATGATACCTACTTGGGCAG
>NW_018736598.1:0-22246 GCF_002204515.2 Aedes aegypti
AGAGACAGAGCAGACAGAACAGACAGAGCAGACAGAGAGACAGCAACAAAGAGAGGCAGACAGACAGAGAGACAGAGCACAGAACAGACAGAAGGACAGAGCAGAGCAGACAGAACAGAGCAGACAGAGCAGACAGAGCAGACAACAGACAAGACAGGAAGCAGACAAGAAGCGAAGCAGACAGGAAGCAGACAGAGCAGACAGAGCAGACAGACAGACAGAGAGACAAGCAGCAAAAGAGCAAACAGAGCAGACAGAGCAGACAGACAAACAGAACAGACAGAACAGACAAAGAGAGACAGACAGACAGAGCAGACAGAGCAGACAGAACAGACAGAGAAGACGAAGCAGACAAGAAGACGGAGCAGACAGAGCAGACAGAGCAGACAGAGCAGACAGAGAAGACAGAACAGACAGAACAGACAGAGCAGACAGAGCAAGAAAGAGAGCAGACAGAGCAGACAGAGCAGACAGAGCAGACAGAACAGACAGAGAGACAGAACAGACAGAGCAGACAGAGCAGACGAGAGCAGACAGAAGAAGACGAAGCAGACAGAAGAAGACGGAGCAAACAGAGCAAGACAGAGACAGACAGAGACAGACAGAGAAGACGGAGCAGACAGAGAAGAAGGAGCAGACAGAGCAGACAGAGCAGACAGAGAAGACGGAGCAGACAGAGCAGACAGAGCAAACAGAGCAAACATAGCAGACAGAGCAGACAGAGCAGACAGAACAGACAGAGTAGACAGAACAGACAGAGCAGACAGAGCAGAGAGAGCAGACAGAGAAGACGAAGCAGACAGAGAAGACGGAGCAAACAGAGCAGACAGAGCAGACAGAGCCGACAGAGAAGACAGAACAGACAGAACAGACAGAGCAGACAGAGCAGACAGAACAAACAGAGATGACAGAGCAGACAGAGCAGACAGAGCAGCCGAGAAGACGGAGCAGACAGAAGAGAAAGACCAGACAGAGCAGACAGAGAAGACGGAGCAGACGAAGCAAACGAAGCAGACAGAGCAAAAAGAACAGACAGAACAGACAGAACAGACAGAGCAGACATAGAAGACGGAGCAGACAGAAAAGACAGAGCAGACAGAACAAACGGAGAAGACAAAACAGACAGAGAAGACAGAGCAGACAGAGCAGACAGATCAGACAGAGCAGACAGAATAGACAGAGCAGAGAGAACAGACAGAGAAGACGAAGCAGACAAAGAAGATGGAGCAAACAGAGCAGACAGAGCAGACAGAGAAGACAGAACAGACAGAACAGACAGAGAAGACGGAGCAGACAGAGAAGATGGAGCAAACAGAGCAGACAGAGCAGACAGAGAAGACAGAACAGACAGAACAGACAGAGAAGACGGAGCAGACAGAGAAGAAGGAGCAGACAGAGCAGACAGAGCAGACAGAGAAGACGGAGCAGACAGAGCAGACAGAGCAGACAGAACAGACAGAACAGACAGAGCAGACAGAACAAACAGAGAGGACAGAGCAGACAAAGCAGACAGAGCAGACAGAACAGACAGAGAAGACGAAGCAGACAGAGCAGACAGATTAGACAGAGCAGACAGAGCAGACAGAGCAGACATATCAGACAGAGCAGACAGAGCAGACAGAACAGACAGAGCAGACAGAGAAGACGAAGCAGACAGAGAAGACGGAGCAAACAGAGCAGACAGAGCAGACAGAACAAACAGACAGAGCAGACAGAGAAGACAGAACAGACAGAACAGACAGAGAAGACGGAGCAGACAGAGAAGAAGGAGCAGACAGAGCAGACAGAGCAGACAGAGAAGACGGAGCAGACAGAGCAGACAGAGCAGACAGAACAGACAGAACAGACAGAGCAGACAGAACAAACAGAGAGGACAGAGCAGACAAAGCAGACAGAGCAGACAGAACAGACAGAGAAGACGAAGCAGACAGAGCAGACAGATTAGACAGAGCAGACAGAGCAGACAGAGCAGACATATCAGACAGAGCAGACAGAGCAGACAGAACAGACAGAGAAGACGAAGCAGACAAAGAAGACGGAGCAGACAGAGCAGACAGAGCAGACAGAGCAGACAGAGCAGACATATCAGACAGAGCAGACAGAACAGACAGAGCAGACAGAGCAGACAGAGAAGACGAAGCAGACAGAGAAGACGGAGCAAACAGAGCAGACAGAGCAGACAGAACAAACAGAACAGACAGAGCAGACAGAACAAACAGAGATGACAGAGCAGACAGAGCAGACAGATTAGACAGAGCAGACAGAGCAGACAGAGCAGACATATCAGACAGAGCAGACAGAACAGACAGAGCAGACAGAGCAGACAGAGAAGACGAAGCAGACAGAGAAGACGGAGCAAACAGAGCAGACAGAGCAGACAGAACAAACAGAACAGACAGAGCAGACAGAACAAACAGAGATGACAGAGCAGACAGAGCAGACAGAGCAGACAGAGCCGACAGAGAAGACAGAACAGACAGAACAGACAGAGCAGACAGAGAAGACAGAGAAAGACAGAACATACAGAACAGACAGAGAAGACGAAGCAGAACAAAGAAGATGGAGCAAACAGAGCAGACAGAGCAGACAGAACAAACAGAACAGACAGAGCAAGACAGAACAAACAGAGATGACAGAGCAGACAGAGCAGACAGAGCAGACAGAGCAGACAGAACAGACAGAGAAGACGAAGCAGACAAAGAAGACGGAAGCAGACAGAGCAGAACGAGGCAGACAGAGCAGACAGAAGCAGACAGAGCAGACAGAGCAGACAGAGCAAACAGAGCAAACAGAGCAGACAGAGCAGACAGAGCAGACAGAGCAGACAGAACAGACAGAGGTAGACAGAACAGACAGAGCAGACAGAGCAGAGAGAGCAGACAGAGAAGACGAAGCAGACAGAGAGAACGGAGCAAACAGAGCAGACAGAGCAGACAGAGCAGACAGAAGAAGACAGAACAGACAGAACAGACAGAGCAGACAGAGAAGACAGAGAAGACAGAACATACAGAACAGACAGAGAAGACGAAGCAGAACAAAGAAGATGGAGCAAACAGAGCAGACAGAGAAGACAGAACAGACAGAACAGACAGAGAAGACGGAGCAGACAGAGAAGAAGGAGCAGACAGAGCAGACAGAGCAGACAGAGAAGACGGAGGCAGACGAAACAAACGAAGCAGACAGAGCAGACAGAATAGACAGAGCAGAGGAGAACAGACAGAGCAGACAGAACAGACAGAGCAGACAGAGAAGACGGGAGCAGACAGAGCAGACAGAGCAGGACAGAGCAGACAGAGCAGACAGAGAAGACAGAACAAACAGAGAGGACAGAGCAGACAGAGCAGACAGAGCAGACAGAGCAGACAGAGCAGACAGAGCAGGCAGAGCAGACAGAGCAGACAGAATAGACAGAGCAGAGAGAACAGCACAGAGCAGACAGAACAGACAGAACAGACAGAGCAGACAGAGCAGACAGATCAGACAGAGCAGACAGAACAGACAGAGCAGACAGAGCAGACAGAGCAGACAGAGCAGACAGAGCAGACAGAGCAGACAGAGCAGACAGAGCAGACAGAGAAAACGGAGCAGACAGAACAGACAGAGATGACAGAGCAGACAGACAGCAGACAGAGCAGGCAGAGCAGACAGAGCAGACAGAATAGACAGAGCAGAGAGAACAGACAGAGCAGACAGAACAGACAGAACAGACAGAGCAGACAGAGCAGCAAGATCAGACAGAGCAGACAGAACAGACAGAGCAGACAGAGCAGACAGAGCAGACAGAGCAAACAGAGCAGACAGAGCAGACAGAGAAGCAGAAACAGACAGAACAGACAGAGAAGACGGAGCAGACAGAGAAGAAGGAGCAGACAGAGCAGACAGAGGCAGACAGAGAAGACGGAGCAGACGAAACAAACGAAGCAGACAGAGCAGACAGAATAGACAGAGCAGAGAGAACAGACAGAGCAGACAGAGCAGACAGATCAGACAGAGCAGACAGAACAGACAGAGCAGACAGAGCAGACAGAGCAGGCAGAGCAGACAGAGCAGACAGAATAGACAGAGCAGAGAGAACAGACAGAGCAGACAGAACAAACAGAACAGACAGAGCAGACAGAACAAACAGAGATGACAGAGCAGACAGAGCAGACAGAGCAGCCGAGAAAGACGGAGCAGACCAGAAGAGAAAGACCAGACAGAGCAGACAGAGAAGACGGAGCAGACGAAGCAAACGAAGCAGACAGAGCAAAAAGAACAGACAGAACAGACAGAACAGACAGAGCAGACATAGAAGACGGAGCAGACAGAAAAGACAGAGCAGACAGAACAAACGGAGAAGACAAACAGACAGAGAAGACAGAGCAGACAGAGCAGACAGATCAGACAGAGCAGACAGAACAGACAGAGCAGACAGAGAGACAGAGCAGACAGAGCAGACAGAGCAGACAGAGCAGACAGAGCAGACAGAGCAGACAGAGCAGACAGAGAAAAACGAGCAGACCAGAACAGACAGAGAAGACGAAAGCAACAGACAGAAGACGGAGCAGACAGAAAAAGAAAGACCAGACAGAGCAGACAGAGATAGACGGAGCAGACGAAAGCACAACGAAGCAGACAGAGCAAAAAGAACAGACAGAACAGACAGAACAGACAGAGCAGACATAGAAGACGGAGCAGACAGAAAAGACCAGAGCAGACAGAGCAGACAGAGCCAGACAGAGCAGACAGAGCAGACAGAGCAGGACAGAGCAGACAGAGCAGACAGAGCAGACAGAGCAGGCAGAGGCAGACAGAACAGACAGAGAAGACGGAGCAGACAGAGAAGAAGGAGGCAGACAGAGCAGACAGAGCAGACAGAGAAGACGGAGCAGACAGAGCAGACAGATGCAAACAGAGCAAACATAGCAGACAGAGCAGACAGAGCAGACAGAACAGACAGAGTAGACAGAACAGACAGAGCAGACAGAGCAGAGAGAGCAGACAGAGAAGACGAAGCAGACAGAGAATGACGGAAGCAACAGAGCAGACAGAGCAGACAGAGCGACAGAGAAGACAGAACAGACAGAACAGACAGAGCAGACAGAGCAGACAGAACAAACAGAGATGACAGAGCAGACAGAAGCAGACAGAGCAGACAGAACAGACAGAGAAGACGAAGCAACAGACAGAAGACGGAGCAGACAGAAAAGAAAGACCAGACAGAGCAGACAGAGAAGACGGAGCAGACGAAGCAAACGAAGCAGACAGAGCAAAAAGAACAGACAGAACTGACAGAACAGACAGAGCAGACATAGAAGACGGAGCAGACAGATAAAGACAGAGCAGAACAGAAGCAGACAGAGCAGACATAGCAGACAGAGCAGACAGAGCAGACAGAGCAGACAGAGCAGGCAGAGCAGACAGAGCAAGACAGAATAGACAGCAGCAGAGGAGAACAGACAGAGAAGACGAAGCAGACAAAGAAGATGGAGCAAACAGAGCAGACAGAGCAGACAGAGAAGACAGAACAGACAGAACAGACAGAGAAGACGGAGCAGACAGAGAAAGAAGGAGCAGACAGAGCAGACAGAGCAGACCAGAGCAAACAGAGCAAACAGAGCAGACAGAGCAGACAGAGCAGACAGAGTAGACAGAACAGACAGAGCAGACAGAGCAGAGAGAGCAGACAGAGAAGACGAAGCAGACAGAGAAGACGGAGCAAACAGAGCAGACAGAGCAGACAGAGCAGACAGAGAAGACAGAACAGACAGAACAGACAGAGCAGACAGAGAAGACAGAGAAGACAGAACATACAGAACAGACAGAGAAGACGAAGCAGACAAAGAAGATGGAGCAAACAGAGCGAACAGAGCAGACAGGAAGACAGAACAGACAGAACAGACAGAGAAGACGGAGCAGACAGAGAAGAAGGAGCAGACAGAGCAGACAGAGCAGACAGAGAAGATGGAGCCAGACGAAACAAACGAAGCAGACAGAGCAGCAGAATAGACAGAGCAGAGAGAACAGACAGAGCAGACAGAACAGACAGAGCAGACAGAGAAGACGGAGCAGACAAGAGCAGACAGAAGCAGACAGAGCAGACAGAGCAGACAGAGCAGACCAGAGAAGACAGAACAAACAGAGAGGACAGAGCAGACAGAGCAGACAGAGCAGACAGAGCAGACAGAGCAGGCAAGAGCAGACAGAGCAGACAGAATAGACAGAGCAGAGAGAACAGACAGAGCAGACAGAACAGACAGAACAGACAGAGCAGACAGAACAAACAGAGAGGACAGAGCAGACAAAGCAGACAGAGCAGACAGAACAGACAGAGAAGACGAAGCAGGCAGAGCAGACAGAGCAGACAGAGCAGACAGAACAGACAGAGCAGACAGAGCAGACAGAGAAGACGAAGCAGACAGAGAAGACGGAACAAACAGAGCAGACAGAGCAGACAGAACAAACAGAACAGACAGAACAAACAGAGATGACAGAGCAGACAGAGAAGACAGAACAGACAGAACAGACGAGAAGACGGAAGCAGACAAAGAAGACGGAGCAAACAGAGAAGACAGAACAGACAGAGAAGACGAAGCAGACAAAGAAGACGGAGCAAACAGAGCAGACAGAGCAGACAGAGCAGACATATCAGACAGAGCAGACAGAGCAGACAGAGCAGACAGAGCAGACAGAGCAAACAGAGCAAACAGAGCAGACAGAGCAGACAGAGCAGACAGAACAGACAGAGTAGACAGAACAGGACAGAGCAGACAGAGCAGAGAGAGCAGACAGAGAAGACGAAGCAGACAGAGAAGACGGAGCAAACAGAGCAGACAGAGCAGACAGAGCAGACAGAGAAGACAGAGCAGACAGAGAAGACAGAACAGACAGAACAGACAGAACAGACAGAGAAGACGAAGCAGACAAAGAAGATGGAGCAAACAGAGCAGACAGAGAAGACAGAACAGACAGAACAGACAGAGAAGACGGAGCAGACAGAGAAGAAGGAGCAGACAGAGCAGACAGAGCAGACAGAGAAGACGGAGCAGACGAAGCAAACGAAGCAGACAGAGCAGACAGAACAGACAGAACAGACAGAGCAGACGTAGAAGACGGAGCAGAACAGAAAAGACAGAGCAGACAGAGCAGACAGAGCAGACAGAGCAGACAGAGCAGACAGAGCAGACAGAGCAGACAGAGCAGACAGAGCAGACAGAGCAGACAGAGCAGACAGAGCAGACAGAGCAGACAGAGCAGACAGAGCAGACAGAGCAGACAGAGCAGGCAGAGCAGACAGAGCAGACAGAATAGACAGAGCAGAGAGAACAGACAGAGCAGACAGAGAAGACGGAGCAGACAGAGCAGACAGAGCAGACAGAGCAGACAGAGCAGACAGAGCAGACAGAGCAGACAGAGTAAGACAGAACAAACAGAGAAGACAGAACAAACAGAGAGGACAGAGCAGAAAAGCCAGACAGAGCAGACAGAACAGACAGAGCAGACAGAGCAGACAGAGAGACGAAGCAGACAAAGAAGACGGAGCAAACAGAGCAGACAGAGCAGACAGAACAGACAGAACAAACAGAGAGGACAGAGCAGAAAAAGCAGACAGAGCAGACAGAGCAGACAGAGCAGGCAGAGCAGACAGAGCAGACAGAATAGACAGAGCAGAGAGAACAGACAGAGCAGACAGAACAGACAGAGCAGACAGAGAAGACGGAGCAGACAGAGCAGACAGAGCAGACAGAGCAGACAGAGCAGACAGAGCAGACAGAGCAGACAGAGAAGACAGAACAAACAGAGAGGACAGAGCAGACAGAGCAGACAGAGCAAACATAACAAGACAGAACAGACCAGAGAAAACGAAGCAGACAAAGAAGACGGAGCAAAACAGAGCAGACAGAGCAGACAGAACAGACAGAACAAACAGAGAGGACAGAGCAGAAAAAGCAGACAGAGCAGACAGAACAGACAGAGCAGACAGAGCAGACAGAGAAGACGAAGCAGACAAAGAAGACGGAGCAACAGAGCACAGAGCAACAGAACAGACAGAACAAACAGAGAGGACAGAGCAGACAGAGCAGACAGAGCAAACATAACAGACAGAACAGACAGAGAAAACGAAGCAGACAAAGAAGACGGAGCAAACAGAGCAGACAGAGCAGACAGAGCAGACAGAGCAGACAGAGCAGACAGAGCAGACAAAGCAGACAGAGCAGATAGAGCAGACAGAGCAGACAGAGCAAACAGAGCAGACAGAGCAGACAGAGCAGACAGAACAGACAGAGTAGACAGAACAGACAGAGCAGACAGAGAAGACGGAGCAGACAGAGCAGACAGAGAAGACGGAAGCAGACAGAAAAGAAAGACCAGACAGAGCAGACAGAGAAGACGGAGCAGACAGAGAAGACGGAGCAGACAGAGAAGACGGAGCAGACAGAGCAGACAGAACAGACAGAACAGACAGAACAACAAAGAGGACAGAGCAGACAGAGCAGACAGAACAGACAGAGAAGACGAAGCAAACAAAGAAGACGGAGCAGACAGAGCAGACAGAGCAGACAGAGCAACAAAGCAGACAGAACAGACAGAGCAGACAAAGCAGACAGAGAAGACGGAGCAAACAGAGCAGACAGAGCAGATAGAACAGACAGAACAGACAGAGTAGAACAAAAGGCTGACAATCAAGAAACATTAATTCCCGGGCATCAATAACAATATCATATCGCTTACAAATTTGAAATGTGATTCTAGAACCTCAGTTTACCAAACCCTGATTCGGTTCGATTGAATATTGATACTTCCATTTCAACCTGATTCAATTATCTGAAACGACTTTTCCATCTACCTTTAAATGCGAAAACGATACATCGTTCGGAGCTATTCCTGTACAAAATCCAACATTTTTCCTATCCTTACGGCCTTTTCGACCCGGGTTGCGCCACGGTGACCCATTAAATATAATAGCATTACCTTTTCGAGATGGGCAGCAACAGGGATCCCTCGCAAATTTCAAGGTGGCCAACCTTGTGGTTCACCTTCTGAGGAATAGATAGACAGCCGTCCGTTGACTATCGTCACCCAATGCGTATCGATGCCAACGACGACGACGATGATGATGACAAGAAACAAACAAGCAATCCCGACTAGCTGATATTATTAGAACCATACCATGAGTGGTAATTGATTTACGGTCATTTTTGTTTCAACGGTTATCATATATTAGACGCAGGATGTTGATAAAATAACTAGAACTTTGCACTACATCATATCAAAATTGTAACACAGTTTGTTACAAAAACTAGTCTGAAAATCTATTAGGGTAGAAACTATTTATATTTACTTATTTGTTTGTTAATAATTTTAATTGCACAAGTATATTTTTATAAAAAGACAGATCCAACATGAAAAAGATTTTACAATGATTTAAAAACCGAGCTTCTTCCGGAGAAACGAACCGACGGTGTGGACTTCACGTCTCTACTATTGTGGCTATTGATACACTTTAATTGAAAGGTGGTACAAACTCGAGCACTCAAGCTACAATACTTGTTCATGCATTTTATAATATAATGTGTTATATAGCTAATTGTTATTCATCGTACTAAACTTTTCATATTAACGGTATGATAGTTATATCTCAATATGATATATTTTTGGAATTGATTCCAATATCATCTCCTGTTCAGGAAGAAAGGGTTTTCCAGCAACTTTTTTCTCTTCTTCTTTTCGCTTATCGGTCAACGCTAAGTCTCGCTCGAAGGAATGGAGTGAAAACGAGAGTGTCAAGAAATAGGATATGAATTATAAATCTCCTTTATGGCCGCCGGAGGTGGGTTTTTCTTTTGAAGCGGGGAAGGTGGTTTTGTAAAGAAAAGACCGATTGGTTAATCCACCTGCCTAGTTCCAAACAGAAGACTCGAGTCTGGTTGGAGAAATCAGTGATCACAAAGTAGCCGGTATGGCACCGTAATCTGCGGACGGTTTTTGTGTTGCGAGCGTCTTGTATTTCTATAATTGGATCCCTACGCAATTAATCCATTACTTCTGGGTGGCCGTCGAGTCGTTGAATAAGTTATGGAGTGCTGTCCACCTGGTGTTGTCTTGATGGCTGTCATCATTCTTGCCTGACGGTGATGGTGAAAGTTCACCTTTAACAGTTTTGTTTGTGCACAGCCTTGGTGGAAAGGTGAAAGGGTGATGTTGGATTATGGGTTGATAAAAACGCGGGCGGGAATAGTATTACTGGGAAATCATAGCTATCATGAGCTTCGTTAAAATTTTAGAGTCCCTTTATCTTTCTTCCAGCTGATGGTTGACGGGTTTTGTTTCTTTTTAGGTTCTGTCTCTCGGTGACAGTTTTTTGCACATGGAAGAAGGTGAAACAGTTTAGTTCTGAACTTGATTTATTGAATCGATATTTTCGTTACATGAATAGTTTAAACAAGTTTTAGTTAGTTTGAAACAAGGTGGACCACTGTTTGGAAATTTTCTGGTCGATCAAACATTTGATCATAAAGAGTTTCGTTGATACATTTTCAAAACAATTATTATTTAAAGACTATCATATATTTTTCAATACGCAACATTCTAATAGATATTTTTTTAATTCTCTCATTTCAGGTAAGAACTGACAAATAAACGTGATATAACTGGAATCGCTTCATTCGTTAAAGTTCGTATTCAATCAATAATGTATAAACAATAGATTACTCCAGAATATAAATTGTGTTTATTTTTTCGTCGCACAGTAAATGCTTGACTTGATTTATTCTCGACCTACTCTAGTTTTGACGCTCTACTTTTTGGACACTATCGCGATTCACTAGTTTTATTCTTTTGGCTGTTTATCTTCGTATCAATCTTGTTTTGTTTTTCCTACTCTTTACTCATAATTTCGATTTGTTCATTATGTCTACTTTCGTTTGACTTTTAATACAAAAATCAACCTTACCATTCTCAAATCAAGTTTCAATCATGGTGAATTCAACGATTGCGTTTAATCTGTTCACAACTTCTTTTTTATAATTGTTGTAAATCCTTTGGAAACCTCCGGGAAGCTAATGTGAGGTCTTTAAAATGTTCAGGTAGTACACGGGAAGCTCTATAAACTTTTGAAAACGTTCATCAACTTCTTTGGTTACTTTTAAAAGCACCTGAGAATACTTTTGAAACAAATGATAAGTTTAAGGTGCTTCCAACCCCATTTGAGTATCCTTTTACACAGTGAACTAGATCATGTTGAGATGAATGTGTTGCCTGGTTCCGAGAACGTTCATGATAGCGCGACGGTAGTTCACTGTTTATTTTTTGACAGTTCACGTTTCCGGAATTCTGTTTTGAGCGTGCATCCAAATTATTAAGGGATCGGACTATCCACTTATTCTCGAAGTGCACATTTAAGCAGACCTCATATCATAAATCAATTACGGTACCGTCCAATTCCTAACAGTCAGTTGGGATAGGTAAGGCATATTAGTGTGTAGTGTTTGTTGCTTCTAGAGACTGCGAATACCTCTGCATCTCCACAATCACCGCGGTTGACTAGTGAGGAAGGAAATGATCTGGAAGTTACCTTTGGTCAGTGGAGGAATCAGAAGTGTGAAATGAGGAGTGAGGAATAAGGAGTGAGGTGTGAAGGGTGAGGAGTGAGGAATGAGAAGCGATGAATATGGAGTGAAAAGTGAGCAGTGAAGAACGATGAATGAGGAATGAAGAGCGGAAGTTAGGTATGAGAAAATGAGGAGTAAGAGTGAGGAGTGAAGAAGGAGGAATGAGGGATGGGGAGTGAGGAATGAGGAATGAGAAATGAGGAATGAACAATGATAAATGAGGAGTTAGGATAAGGAAAGAGGAGTGAAGAATGTGTATGAGCATTAAGAAATGAGGAATGAAGAGTAAGGAATGAGGAATGAGAAGTGAGGAGTGAGGAATGAGGAACGAGAAGTGAGGAATGATGTGTAAGTAATGAGAATGAGGAGCGAGGAATGAGGAATGAGGAATGAAAAGTGAGGAATAAGGAATGATGAGTAAGGAAAGAGGAATGAGAAATGAGGAGTGAGAAGTGAGAAATGAAAAGTAAGGAGCTAGGAATGAGGTGGAGAATTGAGAAGAGAGGAGTGAAGAAGAAGAAATGAATGAGAAATGAGGAATGAAACATTTTTCATTCTCTCATCATAGGTCGGACTCGATTATCCGGAGTATCGATTTTTTTTTTCACTCCGGATACTTGAATTACTAAAAATATTAGATTCTGCAATATAAGTACTTAAATATTATCTTTTCTCTTTGTTTATTTAAATGATGCAGTGGCGTAGCCAGAAATTATTTCTAGGACCATGAGGGGTCTTGAGAAGAGAAACAAAATTTTTGACCAGCGTACACAAAAAACCCCCTTGTTAACCAAGTCCAAAACTGCTACACCATTCATTTTGTATATTGCTATGCTAAATTATCTCAAATTTATGCATGAAAAGTGAAAAACAAGAATATAAAAAACATATTTCGGATAATCGAGTCTAAAATTCCGGATAGTCGAATCCCGGATAACCGAGTCGCCGGATAATCGAGTCTCCGGATAATTGAGTGCGACCTGTTACTAGTAATGAGGAATGAGGAGTGAGGTATGAAGAGTGAGAAGTGAAGAATGAGGAATGAAGAGTGTGGAATAAGAAATAATGAGTAAGGAATGAGGTATGAGAAATGAGGAGTGAAAAGTGAGGAATAAGAAAGAAGAAGTGAGGAGTAAGAATTGAGGAAAGAGGAATGAAGAATGAGGAATGAGGAAAGAGGAATGAGAAATGAGAGATGATGAATAAAAAGTGAGTAATGAAGAATGAGTAGTGAAGAGTGAGTAATGAGGAGTAAGAAATGAGGAATGAGAGATGAGAAGTGAGGAGTGAGGAATGAGGAGTGAGATGTGAAAATTGAAGAGTGAGGAATGAGAAATGATGTCTGTAGAGTGAGGAGGGAGGATGGGGAGTGAAGAATGAGGAATGATGAGTAAGTAACAAGGAATGAGAAATAAGGATTGTGTAGTGAAGAACGAGGAGTGAGGAATGAGGAATGAGGAGTGAGGAGTGAAAAATGAGGCATGAAGAATGAGGTGTGAAGAGGAATGAGGAATAAGGTATAAATAATTAGGAGTGAGAAGCGAGTAATGAGGAACGAGGAATGATGATGTTGAAACAAGATGTTCTAACGTTTTTGGAAAACATGTATGTTATCTTTAGTATGAAAAAAAAATCAAGAAAATCAAGAGATGAATGGAAGATAGTATGAATTTATTTTTTCATTGAAAGATTATAGAAGAAACGATCTTATGAAAATAGATCAGGGGGAGAATGTAGGGATTGAGAGGGGTACAAGTGAAGATATAAACTAAGCAGAACGGCATATAGTTTGAGTAACAAGGAAAACGGGAAGAGACGAATGACACGTGCGTCTTGTGAAGTGTTTCGAGCGATGAAGTTGCGCTGGAATTGCTCCCGTTACAATTCGGCTGATTGATTTGCATATGCCGATTTCTCCCTCCGGACACTACAGGGAATAACGAACATTTTTGCTCCCAAAGTGAATATCTCAAATATTCGGTATTAACATGGTTTTAGGCGTTTCAAGAACTGTTTTACTTATATTCATCAATATTTTACCGTTATTGAGTGCTGATCTAGTGTAATGTTATACAAATCCTCCGTAATAAAAGGGTAATTCATATATCGTATTGAATGGAGATAAAAATAACCATTTTAGTTATTCGAATTGACTAGTAGAGAGTTCCGCATGTGATGTGAACCTTGTTATAAAGCACCCCCTTATGAAGGTAAACTTAAAAATATTTTTAAAATTATCAATCAGGCTCTGCTTCGTGAGCAATATTAACAGGAAATAAAGAAAATTTCATTACAAGTTGAATCACATGAGTGTTCATTCGGTGGCCGTCTTGCCCCATTATGTTGAAAATTGGGTTATTTTGGATGATATTTGAGGAGCTCCAAAACTAATACTTTGTGGAATTACAGTCGACTCTCCACAATTCGATGTTCTATAACTCGATATACTCTACAACTCGATGGATTTTTCGGTCCCTTCAAATTTTCATACATCGTGCTCTCCACAAGTCGATATTTCTATAACTCGAAAGGTAATTTTCCCTCCATAACTCGATATCCATTTTGAAATCCTTTTTATTCGAAGAAACTCTGACCAATTCTTGTTTGGATGTGAATAAATACTTGCAAGTTGTAATGTAAGCTGTGAAACATTTAAATAATAAAAAAAAATGTCAGTAAAAACAACGTGACTTTTCGGGCATTTCGAAAAAAATGACCGAGAGATATCATCATCAAAATAATATTGCTTTCTTACAGAAGTGCTCATATATGTTCTTGGTGCTCCAAGGACTCCATTGAATATAGGCCTTGGGATCTACGACCTTAATAAGTGATTAGAGGTTAGTTTTCAAAGACTCCAAAGGCTCCTAACCATCCATTTGAGAAAACGGTGTATTGTATTAATTTGTGTGGATGTCCTTGCTCCTCCCTGATCTCTATCGAATGTAGGCCTTAGGATCTACAACCATAACCAATCATAAAAATATATTTTTTAGATATGACACACGAACGATATCATTGAGTCATCGAATGTTGATGAAATGACAGTGCAATTTTGTAATGTTGTAAAACATTGGTTGGAATCAAATGTGCCATTCAAAAGACGACCTTTTTCACCTGCGTGGAGTACTCCGTCTCTTCGGAAACTTAAACGAAAACGGAACGCAGCTCAACGAAGATTACGGAGATGTAAGACGGTAGATGCAAAGCGGGAATTTAAGGCCCAAGTCAGTGGAGGATCTGGAATCAACCGACAATTTGAAATTTATTGAATGAACATCTTTATCGAAATGAACTAATCACAAACACATGCGCAAGAGAATATTTCTCTACCGGAAAAAGTATTGTTATCCCCCACATGAGAAAATGCGATAATATTATGAATGTTTATCCACAATATTTAAAAATCTACCAGTACCACATAGCTTTAAAAATAATAAACTTTTCGTTATTTATAATCCCTCTATATAGCAATCCAAGTCTCCATGCATGATATGGTTTATCATATAAAGAATGCACATATAGGATAGTGCCACTTCATAATTGCATTACAAGAATTCAAATATCCCGTCAAAAATATTCAGTAAATAATTCTATTGCAAATTGCCAACGAATTCAAAATTGATGCACGACCACCACAGTTCGATACTGACTTCCAGAGACATAGAGATCTCGCTGTCCTCCGGGTATGAACTCCTACTATGAGCAATATTATCACAAGGGAATAGATGTCAACAAAATATAAAAATATGTTTGCTAAAACCTGATAAGGAGGTATTGGTATATTCCATGGTTATTTGAAAATGATGAGTAAACTACCTATCTAACTGAAGCTTTTCTGGAATAAATTTGACTGCTCCAATTGCAATATTGAAATTATATGAAAATTCGCATGCCCACCCTAGCCGTTGAAGAAATGAACCGTTACTCTTTGAACGTGGCAAAGGATGGTATTAGCATGGATGGTGGGTGCGCTCGTAAGACATGCAGTTGTTTGCCCCAAGATTATTTGGTTTTCTAATATGAAAGCATAAATTTTTTATATACCAATGAATTGCTGAGAAAATTTGCAATCTATTGGTGCTAATTATAAGGCTAAAAAATAAAATTCATAGCATACTTTTTCAATTTCCATTTCATGCGCAAATGATTTCCGCTGCAACAGCAGCGGGCCGTGGGAAGTAGAAATACGAAAAACCGACCAACAAGCGATAAATGAAATGTGTTCATCTAACTGTGAGTCATTTTGCTAATGATGTAGGATGGGTGATCTGCTGATATTGATATTGGTATCACGTGTTGATTACTTCGAGCCTCGAATTCTTGGATCAATTTTAATTTATCTGCAAATTGTTCTGAACAAATCTTCTTAATTTTGTTGAATAAAATATATTGGGGGATTAGAGATTTCTAAATTAGTAAATAATACGTTATAAGTCATTTTTAATTTCAGAGCGGTCGGTTCTCAGCTTGCTCCTGGCGATCAACATGCTCGTGCTGTATGTATCAAGCGAGCGTGCTTGTGCGGAATGTACTAAGTATACGATGCAACTGATATTGAATTATATATTTCAAATTACAATTGGCATTGGAAATTGCAAGTAAATATTTGTATCTCTAGGCTTTTAAAGTGGGATGCTCGAAATTCATTGAAAATATTCTAATTGTTTGTGGCTGAGAACTTTGGACAGACAATTTGAATGTTTCCAATTACTGGTAGACACTGAAAAAGACTGCAATATGAAAAGATGATTGCTTCAAAAGTCTTTGATAAAGTGTACATTATTTTGAAATACATCGAGTTGAAACAAACAAAGCTATGTCAAGAACACTATTTGTATGACATGTAGGTTTCTTAAAATAAATCCTAATAATATTTGAGATTTTTATGGAATAATTTGAACATTTCCGAATACCTGCTGACAAGAGGGCATTCCAGACAAATATTTGAATGAGATGAGGAGCTTTTACCAAAATTTTGAGAAATACATTACATTCCAATGAAATAAGGGTTTCTAAAAAAACAGTTCAATGTATAAACGAAATGAGTTTTTATTTTTTTAAATAAACTCTCGAATATTTGAATGCTCTCTCGAAACATTCGCATATTTTCGAATACCTGGGCATTTCAAAGATTCCAACAACTTTTATTTTTAATGAGCTTAGGGTATAAGATTTTTTTTTTGAATAAAAGGAGTTGCTGAGTATTTTTTCAGCAAGTTAGAAATACTTGTGTTTTGTGGAATTCTATAAATTATTCTGAATATTTGATGGCGATTGAGAATTCTGACTTATATTTGAATGAGATTAGAATATTAGAAATTTTTTGAAAAAAATAGAGTATCTCGTCAGTGATATTTGCATAAAAGGAATGTTTTAAAAGAAATTCTGAAGAATGTAGTATTTTTTAATGCAATTTTAAATAAGTCTCAATATTATATGAATAAAATTAAAAAATTATTTAAACAATATATGTTCCTTATTTTAAGAATTACCGCTGAATATTTGACTGAGATGAGAATATTTTAAATGACTCCGGAATAATTCAGTTATTTATGAAAATTTTGAATATTTCTGAATTTTCGATGTTATTTGAGAACTTCTGACAAATATTTTAATGCGATGATCATTTTGAAAAATTTAAGAATAACAAAATATTTAAATGAGACGAGTTTCTCGTGAATAATATTCATATATGGTTTCTGAATGAAATTTTGATAAATGTATGAATAAGATAAGTATTTTTAATTTCACTTCAATATTTAAAATATTATGGAGTTCTTTGGAAAAAATCCGAATTATCGATGGCAATATAAAATTTCTGACAAATATTTTAATGAGATGAGGATTTTTACGAAAATTTTGAAAATATAAGAATGCGATAGGTATCTCGTAAACAACATTCGAATAAGACAGAATTTCTAAACTAATTACGGTATCATGCATGAATGATACGAGTGTTTTCTAAATAACTCTCGACTATTTGATTGCTCTCTGGAATCTTCCGCATATTTTCGAAATCTGGGGATTTCAAAGATTCTGACAACTTTTTCAATCTCACGCCGAGGACCTGGGATCAAATCCCATCCCCGAAATAGTCACCAAAATTTCAGTGGTCCCGAGATGAACTAGCCCAGGGTTAAAAATCTCGTTAATAAAGATAAAAAAAAAACTTTTTCAATAAGATAAGAATATAAAAAAAATTCTGAATAATTGGAGATAAACATCTCGAAAGTATATTTGCATATAAAGACGTGTTTCAAAAGAAATTCTGACGAGAATGGGATAGATATTTTCTTTATATAATTTCAAATGGTATGAGTGTCAGAAAATTCTTGAAATATATGAATAAGATGAGTATCTCATGAATGACAATTGAGTAATATGAATGCTTTTACAGGAATTCCGCTAAATATAAGACTAAGATAAGTAATTTTTGAATTACTCCGGAATACTCGAATAATTTATGAAATATTTTGAACAGTCACGAATTATCGATGGCATGATGGCAAACGAGAATTTTCTGACAAATATTTTAATGAGAAGAGGATTTGAAAATATTTCTGAAAAAATGTATAAATGTGATGGGAATCTGTAAATTATATTATAATTATAGAAAGTTTTCTTGAAGAAATTCTGAGAAATATGCATATGCGCTGAGTATTTTTCAGTAACTTCTAAATTCTTGAGTGTTTTTTGGAATTCTTTAAATTATTCTGAATACTTGATAGTGATTGAGAATTTCTGGCATATATTTGAATAGAAATTGGAAAATTTCTGAAAAAAAATTGGAGTATCTCGTCAGCGATATTTGCATGGAAGGAGTGTCTTAAAGAATTTTTTTGAAGAAAGCATGAATGAGATAAGTATTTTTAAAAATCAATCTAAATAAGACAGGATACTAGAATATATCCATATATCTCGTGAATGATATTCAAATAATATAAGTGTTAAATAATTTCCGCTGAATGTGTGACTGAAATCAGAATCTTTAAATTGACTCCGCAATATTTTAGTAATTTATGAAAACTTTGAATATTTCCGAATACTTGATGCCTATTTAGTACTTCTGATAAATATTTTAATAAGATGAGGATTCCAGATAATTTCAGAAAAAAAAATATATGAGTGAAATTTCTCGTGAATGTTATTTATATACGATAAGGGTTTCTTTATGAAATTCTGATGAATGTATGAATGAGATGAGTATTTTTAATTGACTGTAATATTTGCAATGTAATGGAATTTGTTGAAAAATCCGATCTTGATAGCAATTGAGAATTTCAAACAAGCATTTGAATAAGATGAGGATTCCAAAATATATCAGAATAACATATCAATGAAATGCATGTCTTGTTATTTGAATTACATAATGGTTCTCTAAAGAAATTCTGAAAAATACATGAATGAGATGAGAATTTTATCAATGACTCTGGAATACTTGAGTGTTTTATGAAATTCTTTCAAGTGTTCCGAATACTTGATGCCAATTGAGAAATTCTGACATATGTTTGAATGATATTAGGATATTATAAAATTTCTATTTTGTGCATAAAAGAAGTGTTTGACAAGAAGTTTTGAAGAATGCATGCATGAGATAAGTATTTTTTGTTCCATTTAATTTAAAAAAATTCTAGAAAATGTATTGATACTATATGAATAAAATTAATATCTCGTGAATGGTACTTTTTTTTAGAATTTCCGCTAAATATGACTGCGACGATAATCTTTTAAATGACTCCGGAATATTTCAGTAATTTATGAAAACCTTGAATTTCTAAATTTTCGATGCCAATTGAGAACTTCTGGCAAATATTTTAATTAGATGAGGATTCTAGAAAATTTTAGAATACAAGATATATAAATGAGATGAGTTTCTCGTGAATGATACTTATATACGATAAGGGTTTTGAAATGAAATTTTGAATTGATTTAACTATTTAAAATGTTCTGGAATTTAAAAAAAAAAAACAGAATTCCAGATGGCAATTGAAAATTTTTGACCAATATTTGATTGAGAAATGTAAGAATAAGATGAGTATCTCGTAAATTGCATTCGAATAAGATAGAATTTCTGAATTAAATACGAAAGAAAATATTCTGAATAACTCTTGAATATTTCAATGCTCTCTGGAATCTATCGCATATTTTTGAATACCTGGGCATTTCGGAGTTTTTGAAAATTGTCTGAATAAGACTAAGATATTACATAATTTCTGAAAAATAGGAGATAAGCATTTCGTAAGTAATATTTACACACGGGAAGTGTTTTAAATGAAATTCTGAAGAATGCATGAATAAGATAAATATTTTTTAGTTGAAATTAAATTGAACCGAGGATACTATAAAGTTTCTTTTTAATATATGTATATGATAAAAATCTCGTAAATGACATTTGAACAATATAAGTGTTTTTTTAAAGAATTTCCGCTAAAATATATGACTGGGATGAGAATCTTTAAAATGACTCCGGAATATTTGAGTAATGTATTAAATGCTTTGAATATTTCCGATAACTCGATGCTAATTGAGTGCTTCTGACAAATATTTAATAAGATGAGGATTCAAGAGAATTTTAGAAAGAAAAAAAAATAAATGAGTTGAGTATCTTGTGAATGATATTCATATACGATAGGTGTATCTGGTTTAAATACTAATGAATGTATGAATAATTTAAGTATTTTTAAATTACTTTAAGGGTTCATGCACAAATTACGTCACGCTCCGAGGGGGGAGGGGGTCAAGCCAAGCGTGACAAGCCTCACACAAATTTCGGTGGACTCATACAAAAAAACGTGACAAAGCGGGGGAGAGGGGGTCAAAAAAGTTGAAATTTAGCGTGACATAATTTGTGTACCATCCCTAATATAAGAAACATTATGGAATTCTTTAAAAAATCCGAATTATCGTTAGCAATTGAAAATTTCTGACAACTATTTGAATGAGATAAGGATTCCAAAATATTTCTAATATATAAAAAATGAGACAGAGACGAGCCTACCAACGACTGAAAGTCTCTTTAGTAAAGATAGATAATGAAAGAAGAAATGAGGTTTCCACCGTGTAAATTATATTTGAATTATATAATGATTTCTCATAGAAATTTTGAAATAATTGTATGAATTATGAGTGTTTTTCATTGACTTCGGAATACTTGAGTGTTGAGCAATTGAGCATTGAGCAATTCATTGAATTATTCTAAATACTTGATGGCAAATGAGAAATTCATGTTTTGAATAAGATTAGGATTTTAGAAAATATCTGAAAAAATTGGAGATAAGTGTGCGTGATATTTGCATAAAATAAGTGTTTTAATACAAATTCTGCAGAATACATGAATAGGACATTTTGTACCTTAATTCAATTTCAAATAATACGGGGATACTACAAAACATTTTAATAATATAAAAAGATGAGTGAATGACATTTAAATAACATAAATACTTTTTTTAAAGTCATTCCGCTGAACGTATAACTGAGATTAGTAATGATTCCGCATTATTTAAGTAAATTATGGAGTACTGTGAATATTTACAAATACGCCTGACGCCAATTGAGAACTTCTGAAAAATATTTGAATGAGATGAGGATGAAAGAAAATTTTAGAAAATTATTATTGAGATAAAGTATCTCGTGAATGTTATTTGAAGGATTTCTGAAAGAGAATATGACAAACGTATGGATGCGATCATTTTTTAAGACTATGCAATGCCTTAATGTTATGGAACTTTTTTAAAAATCTAAATTCTCGATGGCAATTGCGAATTTATAATAAATATTGAATGAATTGAGGATTCTTAATAATATTTCAATAAAATGTGTATCTTGTAAATGACATTTGAGTGATATAATTGTTTCTAAACGAAATTCTAAAGAATGTATGAATGAGATGCAATATGTTTCAACGACTCCGGAATACTTGAGTATTTCATGGATTTTTTTTTTCAAATTTCGTACAATTTTTAGCAATTGAGACGTTAGAACACATATTTGTATGAATAAGTATTGTGTTAATTCAATTTTATATAAGACGAGAAAGGATTTTTAAGAAAATTCTGAGAAATATAAGAATGCTATAAGTACCTCGTAAACAACATTCGAATAAGACAGAATTTCTAAAATAAATAAGGTATCATGCATGAATGATACGAGTGTTTTCTAAATAACTCGAATATTTGAATGCTCTCTGGAATCTTCCGCATATTTTCGAATATCTGGGAATTTCAAAGACTCTGACAACTTTTTCAATATGATAAGGATATAAGAAAATTTCTGAATAAAAGGAGATAAACATCTCGAAAGTAATATTTGCATATAAAGAAGTGTCTCAAAAGAAATTCTGACGAGAATGGGATAGATATTTTCTTAATATAATTTCAAATGATATGAGTGTCAGAAAATTTCTTAATAATATATGAATAAGATGAGTATCTCATGAATGACATTTGAGTAATATGAATGCTTTTTACAGGAATTTCGCTGAATGTATGACTATGATGTGTATTTTTTTAATTACTCCGGAATACTCGAAATTTCACAAATAAGATTTGAATACAGTTAACTCTCCCTTTCTCGATATTCCGTATCTCGATATCGAGTTAGAGAACCATAGTAATAGTTGGCTTTCATGGCTAACTCGATGGTCCCTTGGATCG
>NW_018736599.1:0-67376 GCF_002204515.2 Aedes aegypti
TATTCTAGTTTCTATTTTAAAAGACCGTTCGAGAAGCGGATTGAAGAAAGGTCCATCGTAAAAAAGTAAATCTACTTACATTAATTTCAAATTGGCATCAACTGAAGCTTACCTGCAAAAAAGAGATTAAAAAGTTTAGTAAACATTGTAGAAAGATGTGATTTAATATCAAACAAATGTTTAAGGGAGAGCGAATCACCGCAGCCATAAAATGAACCACATAGAAAGTGTAATAATAACAAAATAGGAAACAATAGGGTCCTAAAGCCCTGTCCCAATTTTAGTGCCAAACGCTTAAGTTCAGGCCAAAAATACATGTTTACTCAATTTTTTAATTTTTTTTGGTTTAAGTCCAACAAACATTTTTCATGTTTTTTTAGATTTTGTCACACCCCTTTGCTTAAACTCAAATTTTGGGTATATTTTGTTTTCCGTGTCCCTTCCGAAATGTCAGATAGGAACAACCCCAGTGTTAAAACTAAAACCCCTGTGGTGTTTTTGTCGACTAAGCGAACGTCAAACATGATCAAAAGTGTCAAGGTTTTCAAATTAAAGTTTAAACATGATATAGCCGTTATTTGAGTGGGGAAAATTGCTAAAGTAGTTGCAGTAACATGCTCTTTCGTGTTATTAAAAAAACAAGATTCCATTGAAAATTTTAGGACCCAATTAATGGAAACTTGATCAAGATAGAAAAGATGTAAATTAGTTGTGTCACCTAATTCCGGAAGCTCGAAAAATTATGTATGAAGGAAGGAAAAAATATGCTCATGGCTCGTTGAGGGCGAAAAGAATAATGTTCAAAATTGCATCGAAATGAGCAACCAGTTGGAGGCCTTAGACAAAATTTTCGAGTAACAAGGTCCTAAAGCCCTGTGTCAATTTTAGTACCAAACGCTTTAGTTTAGGCCAGAAACACATGTTTACTTACTCAATTTTTAGATGTTTTTCGTTTTAAGTTCGGTTCTTCAGATTTTGTCACACCACTTGGTTGAAACTCTAATTTTGGGTGAATTTTGTCTTACGTGCCCCTTCCGAAATTACAAATAGGAACAACCCCAGTGGTAAAAAGTAAAACCCCTGTGGCGCTTTTGTCGAATGAAAGAACGTCAAACATAATAAAAAAAAGCTTAAATATGATATTCCTTAAAACTTTTAGGACCCAATGTAATTCTAGTGAGAAAGCACACAATCGTTATCAGTAGTTACGAATTTGCTGGAGTTAGGCAGGAGATTTTGAATCCTATCATGAGAAGGTTTTGAGGTTTGCTTCCAAATCGCAAAGGAATCAAGTTTAGCTTCCAAACCGCAAAGAAAGGAGACTGTCGCGTTTTGTCGAAAATCCGGATCGGATCGCGATCTACTTCTTACTAACGACGGCAAAACTGTACGTTTGTTGAAGGACGTCTTGAAAGGTCTGTCATGATCATGCATGGGGTCTTCCTTAGCCGAGTGGTTTGAGTCCATGGCTACAAATCAAATCCACGCTGAAGGTGTCTGGATTCGATTCCCGATCGGTCCAGGATCTTTTCGTAATGGAAATTTCCTTGACTTCCCTGAGCATAAAGTATCATCGTAGCTGCCACACGATATACGAATGCGGAAATGACAACTTTGGCAAAGAAAGCTCTCAGTTAATAACTGTGGAAGTGCTCATAAAAACACACACTCAATCACGATTTGCATGTTCGGTAATTTGAACGAATTGAAAATCATAAAAAATGCCGAACTTTCAGCTTTTTCATTGAAAACTTCTGAGGTTCAGTAATTATTTTTACTTCTTACTGAACTATGGTAGCTGTTACCCGCGTACATATTCAGAACGTGTTTTTTTTTCTTATTGTTTGTTTTTCACCCTAGAGGGATCGGTTCTGCTTTGTGTTTTACTGAGCAGAAAACTAATTATCATCACAGTTAATTAAACATTGTTTTCAATTTTGATTGCCGGTTGTCAAAAGATTAAATTGGAAAAAACATAAACAACAAACGCACTGGATTCATTGCCAGCTTTTTAGGCGAACCATAACCTAATACCTCATCTAACCTCCTCCTTCGTAGCACTTATGAGGGCGGCGCTGAGTCGGTCGTCGGGCCTCCCATTAAGTAAGTGCTACATCAACATTTCCTTCCCCTATCCCAAGTTACGGTGAAGATGGGCGTGGCCAGGAATAGCAATATTCATGCGCTTGGTAATATTGTCCAAGATTGGTTCAAGATTTTTTCCCCAGCCTTGTCCCTGAGAGCATTCTGGATGAAATTACCAAACGAAACATTGATGTTACTAGTATCCAATCTACGAAGTATACCGTAGCTACGCTAATGCTAACGCTAACTACGGTAGCTGTCAGACCCAATTTTGCATCATTACCGAAAAGGCCGAGTCTGTGAAAACAATTACCGACTATTCAGTAGTTGATGTTTTTTACTGACTTGTCGTCAAAATCAAATCAAAACAAACTGATGCGCATGCAGGAATGTGTCAAATGAGAATATCCTGCTGTAGAATCATCTGGCGCCAGGAGACACGTCTTTCGCAACTAAACCTTACCTGACACATGTTAACTCAATTTTTAAATGCTTTTTTTCCGTTGATTTACGGTCAAAAAACATTTTTTTTTTCTGATTTTTGAGATTTTGTCACAAGCCTTGCTTTAAACACAAATTTTGAGTGTATTTTGTTTTCCGTGTCCCTTTCGCAATGTCAGACAGGAACAACCCCAGTATTAAAACTATCACCCCTGTGGCGTTTTTGTCGACTAAAGCTGTGATGTTAAAGTCACCAAAATAGCTTTGGTGAGCGAATTTGACGGATAGCGCCGACAATTTTTGTCGCATAGGATTCATCGAATGTAGCGCGGTTGTTGCACCATGGCCAGATTCATTTCCCGAGCGCGTGCACGGAAAGAAATAACAATTGTGATTTAAAAAAAACAGTAGCGGAAAATCAACTGATGATCATTGTCGTTCTACTATTATCAAACATTTTAATAAAAATAAAATGCTTTTAGAAGTGCGCAGCAATGCTAAATCGGTCTGATGTATTGCAATTTTAGGGAAAACTTTCCGTTTTACGGTTCAACGAAAAGCTACCGCAGCTGTCACATCACTGATTTGCACTGGTAAATCATCAGTAGGCTTCAAGGTATCATTCAAGGTATCCAAGGGGATACCGTCTTGATGATCGTTGTTTGTTGCTATTTTTCATAGCGTTCTCTCTTTCAAGCATACTATGATTGAATTGTTTTCTTCAATGATGGAATGATTTCGAAGCCTGCGGTAGAACTTTGACAGCTGCGGTAGAAATCTGCGGCTACCGCAAACCGGAAAATTTTCTTAACAACCGTAATATTCTGCGCAGTTCATATGTATTTTCCACACGTTCTCCTATAATTGTTTTTAATCCACTTCGATACCGTCAATCCGCCCCCAAACTGGATGGCGTACACTCAGCTTAAGGTGATTATAAAACGAAGCCAAACAAGGGCACAAGACTGGAGAATCTGACAACAGTTTGCGTTGAAAACCAATCAATCTGCTTGCTTGCTGGTGGTGACTAATGGGATAAATTTTCAACGGTGAGAGCTGTTTGGTTCTCAAGTCTTGTGCTTTTGAAAATTTGAGGTGTGGCTTGTTCTATAATCACCTTAACGCAATTTATAATTAAGTATTTGAGTTGTAAATATTTAGTATATATTAGTTTGTGTTGCTAGAGGACATCTTGAAATTCACTGAGATTCTTTTCAGAAACCCTTTCTGAAATTATTATATGTAGTTATTTCTTGATCGCTCTGATTTTTCAATAACCTCTTGGGACTTCCTATTGGACTATCCCAGAAACCCATCTTGGGTTATTATGGAAATCCTTTCAGGATTCTGCTTGTAAAATTCTGTAATTCTGCCGTAAAATTCTGGAATTTCTGCCGAAAATGATTTAATGATTGCTTTCCAGTGTAATGGAATCTATTTTAAAAATCTGGGTTCGGGGATTCTCACAAAATTTCTCGGGATTTCTTCTGGAAATCCAATCGAAATTATTATTTAAATTCTGATATTTTCCTCGTAATTCTTCAGTATTTCTTCCGTGAAACTCTTTGAAAGTTCTTCAAAATCCCTTTGAGATTCTTTTCCGAAAAATGTCTTAGATTATACCTATTATTCTAGAATAATCTCGGAAAGACGCCTGGGACTATAATCAAATAAATCTATTTATTTCACTTCACTTTTCTTTTCGTGCAAAATTCTTGGGATTCTTTCGGAAATTCCTCTGCAATTCTTTTTGTAAATCCCAATGGAATTCTCCCAGAAATCCCTGTGGAATACTTCCGAAAATCCTGCTAAGAATCTTCCAGATGACGGGGATTTTTTTAAATCTTTATTTATGGAAATCATCCGAAAATCCTCTGTAATTGTTTGTAAATCCTCCTTATATTCTTACAGAAATCCTTCTCATATTCTACAGATTTATTGCTATTGATTTTATTGTTTCTGCCTGAGATAATTTTGTATATCCAGAATTATTCCGAAAATTCCTTCGTGATTCTTTTAGAATTTTTTGCTAAGATTTTTTGAGAAAAAAAAACTTTGTGATTCTTCTGGAAATTCATTAAGGAAGTGTTTTTTGATTTTTTTCGTGATTTCATCATTGATTTTTCCTTGAAAATTTTTCTTAAATCCTTGGCAGAATTTTCTGAAAATCCCTCTTGACTTCAAATGGAAATCCTCCAAGAAAACTACCGGACAGTCACTGGGACTTTAAAAAAATACCTATGAGATTCTTTGATTACTGATTTCTTTTTCTGAGCATCTTTTGAAAGTGACTTTTAAATGGTTCTGGAAATTCCATTTGAAATTATTCCGTAAATCTTTCTGGAGCTCTTCTGGACATCGTAATTATTCTGGAAAATATTCATGAAATCGTCTGATGTCTGTGACTTTTCATTGAATCTTCAGGGGTTCTTGCGAAATAACTTCTGGGATTCTTTTGGATATCACTGTAAAAAAACATTCAAAATCCATTCGAAATTCTCCTGAGATTGTTTCAGGAATTTACGAGAATCCTTAAAATAATTCCTTTAGAAATCTCCCTGATAATATTTTAGTGATTTTCTCTGTGGTTCTTCTGTAAATCGACTTGGGATTCTTCCGGAAATCCTCCTTTAATTCCAAAGCAATTTCCAGAAGAATTTTCAGAAGGATATTTTTAAGAATCCTGTATATTTTTCCCTAAGAATCTCAATGTATTTAACAAAATACCAGGACAATTTACGGTTGAATCTCACAAAACTTCCGGTGGAATTCTTGAATGCTTATCATTCAAGCAGAATTCCAGTCGTATTTCCGGATGAATTTCGGCAGGTTTAACGGAAGAATCCCAGCAGAATTTCTTGAAAAATTCCAGTAAAATTTCTGGAAGAATCTTTGAAAGATGTTTTGAAGTCCTCCAGCAGGATAACAGAAAGAAATCTGGGGTATTGTAGAAGAATTTCGAAAGAATCCTAGAGAGATAGTCGAAATAATAACAGTTTTCTTGAAAAATTCAGGAAACTCCCAGAGTCTAGAGGTAATTCGGGAAGAATTTTCTGCAAGAATCCTTAACAGAAGGATTTGAAGGATCCTCAGAAAGATTTTCGAAAGTATCCCAGAAGGCTTCCCGAAAGAATGCTAGAAAGATATCTGGGAAGATTTCCTACAGGATTTTTGGAAGAGTCCCAGACAAATTTCAAGAATATGGACGTAAAAATCTCAGTGGCATTTCTAGAATAATTTCAGAAAGATTTTCGGGAAGCATCCTCGAAAGTATTCTAAAGGGATTCCGAAAGCATCTAAGGTGATTTCCGGAAGAATACCAGAGGTATTCTCATAATAATCCCAGAAGTATTTCCGGAAAAAGGCCAGAGTTATTTTCGGAGGAATTCTCGACGAATTTGTAGTAGAGTCGTAGTACATTTTTTGGCAAAATCCTCTAAAAATATCCAGAAGAATTGCATCAGGATTTTTGTTAGAATCTTCCATTGAATTTCCGAAAGAATCTTCGAGAATTTCGATTCAGATTTTGATTTCCAGGATTTCAAAAGTAATCCTTAAGGAGATAAACGCAAACTCACATACAGATTTATGCAAATATTCCAATAAGATGTCCAGAAGAATCACAAAGGATATCCGAAAGAATCTCAGATATAGTACCGGAATGCTAACGATGTTTTTTAGATGAGTTCAAAGCGATATCTGTAAGTATTCTGTGATTTCCAGAAGAACTTAGAGAAAAATCAGAAATGATCTTTAGATTTCCAGAACAATCCCAGAGAGGTTTTGAAGGATTCATAAGTGATTTAAGGAAGAATCCCAGGAGGGAAATTCCATAGAATTCTGGAGTAATTTCTGGACCAATGTCTTTTTATATGCTGTATCAATATTTACAAGTAATTATAATAACAAGTATTTATGGAACAATAACAATTTAATTTATCGCCATAATTGAACGACAATTTTAATTAGAATGTGCATCCACCACATCATCCCTCTCAGAAGGATTGTGATTCTAAATATTTTTTTGCGGTGATTCAGATTGTAATCACATTCTAGTTTAATTGTATGTGGTGTCATTCAACATTTAAAATAAGATTCGTTAAGCCGAACATGTTGATCCTTCGACATTAACCAACGAGCATTGCTTGAAATAATGAGATTTTTTTCGATTACTTTGATTACTGATTTCTTTTTCTGAGGATCTTCTAAAAGTTACTTCCAAATGATTCCGAATCCCGTTTGAAATTATTCCATGAATCTTTCTGCAGTTCATCTGGACATCGGAATTATTCTGGAAAATATTCATGAAATCTTCTGGATGTATGTGAATATCCTTTAAATCTTTCAGGGATTCTGGCGAAATAACTTCTGGGATTCTTTAGAATATCACTGTAATTTGGATTTAGAATTCTCATGGGATTATTTCAGATATTAACGATAATCCTTCATACAGAAGTGATGTTTCTGTGAATCGCCTTGGAATTCTTCTGGAAATCCTTCTATAATCCCAAAACAATTCTCAGAAAATTTTTCAGAAGGATATTTTTAAGAATCTCAATGGAATTTCTGAAAAAATACCAGAACGATTTACGGTTGAATCTCACGAAAACTTCCGGTGGAATTCTTGAATGATATCCGGAAGAATGACAGTCGTATTTTTGGATGAATCTTAGCAGGTTTTACAGCACAATCCCAGCAAAATTTATTGAAAAATTTAGAATAGAAAGATATCCGAAAAAAAAACTCCAACAGGATTTTTGTAAGAGTCCCAGGAGTATTTCAAAGATATTGGCGTAAAAATCTCAGTGGAATTTCTTGAAGAATTTCAGAAAGATTTCCGAAAGCATCTCAAGTCATTTTTGGAAGAATACCAGAGGCATTCTCATAAGAATACCAGAAGTATTTCCGGATAAAAATCTAGAGTTATTTTCGGAGGAATTCTCGAAGAATTTCTAGTAGAGTCGTACATTTTTTGATAAAATCCTCTTTAAATATCCAAATGGATTGCATCAGGATTTATGGAAAAATCTTCCATAGTATTTCGAAAACAATTTTCAAGAATTTCAAAGAATTTAATTTCCTGGATTTCAAAAGTAATCCTTAAGGAGATACACGCAAAATCACATACAGAGTTCTGCAAAAAAATCCAAAAAGATGTCCAGAATAATCGCAATGGGATATCCGAAAGAATCTCAGAAGTAATACCGGAATGGTAACGTTTTTTTTTGGATGAATCCCAAAGCGATATCTGGAAGAAAATTCAGAAATAATCTCAAGATTTTCAGCAGAACAATCCCAGAGAGGATTTGAAGGATTCATGAATGATTTAAGGAAGAATCCCGGGAGATGCTCCCAAAGAATTCTAGAGTACTTTCTGGAACATTTTTTTTTTTCATATGATTTATATATAAAAATACTTTGATTCAAAATATATTTCTTGTGTAGCATTAAGTTTAACTACAGACATAGCTCGTAACATCAATAATAAATTAAATTTATAAATCTTTTAAACACATCCAAATTAAATAACAGTTCAAAGAGTAAAATACCATTCTCATGAGTTTTTGAGAATCATATGGTCGGTGTTTAGACAGACCAGACTAGATGAATTTAGGAGCTCTAAGGATACGGAAAGAACTCCATCAATTTTAAATCTTCCATGTTATTTTGATACAAATGTATCATCAAATAGATAAGTTCCATTATTACAGTAAATATCTATAATATTTTGATGTTTCACATGTTTGGGGTACATTTTTCTTACTCGATTGAAAAAAAAACACTTGGTTCAGTCTGTCTGAACACCGACCATATCTATGTTTGTTATTTGATATTTAAATACTTGAATTGGGCTGTATCAATATTTACAGGTAATTATAATAAATAAGTATGTATAGAACAATAACAATTTTAATTTATACCCATAATTGAACGACAATATTAATTAGAATGAGCCTCCCCCACATCATCCCTCTCAGGAGAATTTTGATTCCCAATATTTTTTTTTTTTGCGGTGGTTCAGAATTGAAAATATCAAAAGTCTATTGTAATCACATCCTTTTTGTTCAATTGCATGAGTGTTATTCGATATTTAAAATAAGATTCGTTAAGCCGAACATGTTGATCCTTCCACAAGAACCAACAACAAGCATTGCTTATGTTAAGAGATTTTATCGTAATGCACAACCAGCCTAAACGTTCTTCCCCTTTTGTATATGTACTAATTATAATTTCAAATTATTTTAATTAAATTAGTTGTGTTGTCTACTATTGTACACGGCAATATGTTTCAAAATAAGTAGCTCCGCTTTTAAAACAAACTTTAACATCGATCAACCAAACCATAGAATATCCAATAGCGAAAAAATAATAATAATAACCGATCATTGCAAATCGAGCCGAACTGGCGCTCTTTCCGTGCGCACGCGCTCTGTCCGTGCGCACGCGCTTTCTGCAGAGCTGTCAAACAGACTTTTGTGCCTTTCTTCTTTCGCTCTCCTTCAACTCAACAACTCAGCACGATCCACCTCCTGGTGGATTGGTGAGCTGTCTGGTTGTTGCAGATGAACAATCATCGTGTAGCGCGACATCATCATTGACACTAAGCTTGCAACTCACCAGAAAATCGTGGTACAATTAACAACGGCCCTTAAGTGAACGTCAAACATGATCAAAAGTGTCAAGGTTCATAATTGGACTTATTTTTGAAATGGAAGTTTAAATTTTTTTATAGCCGTTATTTGAGCGGGAAAATTTGCTAAAGTAGTTGCAGGAACATACTCTTTCGTGTTGTTAAATAAGAACAAGATTTTATTGAATTGATTTTTTAAATTTTTCGAGACCGTTTTCAATTATTTGTATTGATTTTTGAAGATAAAAAACAGAATCTGGAGGAGCAAAGCGTGAAGCATGGGAAACTGGAAAGCCAGTGAAAATGCTCTACAATTTTACTGACTAAGTCAGTAATTTCCATCAATCGAAACATATTTTGGTTTACTCGGTTTTTTCGGTAATCTTAAAAATTACCTAAAAATCCGTAGTTCCAAAACCTAGTAAAATTTAACTGGGGTCGGTAATCTGAATTGGCTGTGCACTAAGCTGAGAAGCAAACTCTGTCGCAATTTAGGTCATAATGCCAAGAAGAAGAAGAAGAAGAAGAAGAAGAAGAAGAAGAAGAAGGGACACAAATGTAAAATATGCTGCAACTAAAGGAAAAGTGTACCAATAATGGAGATATAAATTTTCACTGACATGCTGTTGGTTATTGCGATGAAATTTCTCTAATTAAGTAAATGGTCGCTACTATTCATTATAACAATAATATGTACATTCATTACGCTTCTTGAATTTTTAGCGGTAAAATGAAATTTAATCGTGCTTAGTTGCTCCACTATAGGAACATTTACCCTATTAAGTTATTCAGAAAGAATTGTTAGATGTAAATTCTTGAAAAAATGTTCAGTTGAATGACTGAGGGGCTCCTGTACAAATTGTGGGAATTCTATAACGTAATGCCTGATATAATTGGGTATTAACATTTCTGATGAAATCTTGTTTAATTAATAACACGATAAAGCGTAATTTTGCTAAACATTTTCTCGCTGAAATGACGGCTGTGTCATAATTAAACATTTCAACACTGGGGTTGTTTCTTTCTAGCATTTCAGGAGGGACACGGAAAACAAAAAAAAACCTAAAATAAGAGTTTAAACCGAAGTTTAAACAAATTCTCATAATACGGAAGAGAGGCTTGCCGAGTTGGATAATTACGACGTGTGCTGAAAAACAAACGAGTTTTGCAAAATATTGCGCACAAAATTTATTGCAATTACGAACAATGCCGTTAAAGTTGAATTAGGTATTTCAAGAAACATAAACATGTTTCAAGAGAATCCACATCACAGATAAAAAAAATTTAAATTTCAATGTAGCGTAAACAGAAGAGTATAGTAAAAGTATACCAAATTCATATATTTTTACAGAATTACGTTTAATTTTCAACTAAAGATGCTTGAATGTTACATGATCGTGTAAATTTAAAGTGCATTCGATTGGAAAATAAGCGATTTGTCGTTGACATTTCAGTTTATTTTGATGCTCCAAATATGTGCATGAAAATAAACTGAAATTCACAACATATTTTTAGCTGTGATGGACATCGATGCGTAGTAACAGCTTATTGTTTTTCAATCACGTAGGCTTTGATACAGTTGTATGACTGTCGCAAATTTTCACGCTTTCGTTGCTGGTCTATAGTCTACATTCGAAGACAAACCAAGTAAGACGCCGCACAAAATTGTTTAGGTATTATATTTTTGTTCACTTAATTCGGCATGTGCCGAACTGCTGACACAAATGAAAATCACGACTTTTCAGACAGTAAACTGATTACCAGGGATTGAATCCTGAGAAAATTGAGAGAATCTCTCACGTATCGCTCTCTGTAACTATCATAACATGCTGCACATTATGAGAGACTGTTTATCGTATACTGCTACAAGTTTGATCAGATTGGGGGGATAGTAGTGCATGATAAAACCCCTCTAAACATGCTCCAAGCCTGGGGGGCACTATTGTTATTGGAAGTTCGTGTATTGTTTATCGTGCCAGTAAAGAAAAACACCTATCCCCAACGGTAAACAAGCGAGAAAAATGGATTTTATCATCGCTCTCTCGATGGGGCTCTCGCTCGCTGCTTCCATTTATCAGACTTGTTACACCTTGCGATACAATGACGATCGTGGACCGCAACAGATGGGATGTTTTTCTTTGCTTGCTTTGATCGTGCTTCATTCTCAAATGAGAGCGAATTCTGCAACGCCTGCTGATTACCTCTACGTCTGCTAGAGATCCTATTCCAAGTCAGAATCCCTTACCTGAATCGGATTTGGATCATCCGATGGATGCAGAATCAGAAGCTAATTAATTAAGTCATTGAGTCATTAAGCCATGAACGCACTGAGATATTATTTTGGCAACTTCGAAAACAAAACTGAAAAGTGTCACTTTTCAGCACCATTTTCAATGCTGAAAAGTAGCACTTTTCTGCATTGTTTTATGTGGTATGAAAAGTAGGCTGTTCATTTTGTTAATAAAAAGTAGAATGATATGCAACGGAATTGCAATAAAAAGTTTTTGGACTCAAACTAACGAAAAACATTTTGAAATTTGAGTAAAAATGAGTTTCTAGAGTAAACTTAAGCGTACTCTATTAGGCTCAAAGACAATATAGGTTTATGTGAAAATTACTATGGAGAAAGTCTTAGAAATGTTTCAAATACGCTAGTGTGAGTAAAAACTTATTATACCATATTGAAAACTCGTTCTTTAAACCTTAATGAAGGATGTTGCTGATGAAACAAATCCCTTTTGAGCTAATTTTGCTTGAGATTTTTGTAGATGTTTGCAGGGCTATAATCCCATATTAAGCCAAATAATAGCAAACAAACTCATGAATATTTCTTCTGCTATTCAACGGATTGAAATTCTCTCTTCAGCAATTTTTTTCATTATGGCTAGAAGAATGAGTTTTTACTATGGGACGATTAGTTACCTTCATTCCAGAACTAGCGTGTTTGGACCTTTTTCCCTAATAAATCCATAGTAATTTCCATAATAAACCTACATCCCCAAGTAGCACACGAAACATCTTCCAAAGAGATGCTTTTCAAAAATGGTTTCAATCGCGTATCAATAAAAGCATCTGTAACTTACATGGTTCTAGTTCAGTTGCATATCAATATCAAGGCTCATAAAGTTTCATTTCGGTTCCAATGACGATGCATTTCACTTCTTGTTTGACATTCAACATTTTTGAAACGACAAGATTTGCTGCAAATTTCCTTTGCAAATAGCAATGAAGTCAAGTTTGTCAAGATGTTTCCAGCAACTTTTCAAACAAACTCTTGAAACTTCTCCCAAAATGCCGGTTTTAATGTTATATTCCAAATTACTTTCATTTAAAGCATCCGCAACTTGCATTCAATTTTCGTTTCCATACCCACAACTCAAGAAGATTCATCCCAGTTGCGACCAAGTTGCACTAAACTACGTGTATGACAGCTAGAAGTTTGTTTGTTTGAATCGAGTTGCAATATGGTTGAGTTGCACCTTACGTATCATCTAACAACGAAAACATGGTCTAGCAACAGTTTGTTTCTTTGAATGGTGTTTCTCATATGTTGTGCGGAAGTTTTTGCAAAAAGTTTAGATTATTTCAGGCGTGGTCTAATTTCGACAGTAATGAACTTGTATTCCGAAGGGTGCAGTAAAGTTAAAAGCAACAAGCTTTGATTAATGGACCATGTGGTCGCTTTTATAGTGCATTGGCGAAGCAATTGTTCGAAGATCTGGTGGAGTAGTGAGTAGAGGAGAAGTTTGGTGATCTTGAGGTCGGAAGTTTGGTTCTCGTTCATATTTTTGTTTTCTTTTTTTTTCTCTCAAGTATTTTGCCACAAATAAGCAATTTCGAATTAATTTAAATATGTTGCAAACAGACTCCACCTCTTGCGCTTTTTGCGTTGCTGTTCAGTGCAATTGAAAGTCATATTTTCAACCATTGACAACTTGGATTAGTTTCAAGAGATTATTTTATTCTTGAGTTGAAACAAACTGTGCTGCTTGGTTCGTCTTTGGGCCTCCTTTAAATTACCACCTAGAAAGCTGAAAATTTCACAGAACACTAATTTTATGGTAGTAATGTTTCTTATCATTATATGGGAGATTCAATTTTAGAACTTTTTTAAATTCTTGGAGGAGTTCGATAAGCGTGAGTCAGTGTATCATGGCTCTTAGGCTTTTAGGAAATCATCTAAAACTTTTGGAAAAACCTTAAAACCGATTCGGATGCTAACGTTCGAACGTTTTCGCCTATTCTTTGGAGACTTTTTTGAAAGAAGATTGGCGATTGAGGATTGTCTTATTCACATCAAGAAATTTGAAGAATGTTGCTTATCGTTCTTAGTTAAAAATTGCTGTCATCGATTTCGAATTACTCAAAATTTACACAATTGATTGACAATATTTATTTATGTCAAACTGCCCATTCAAGCCCATTTTTGCAGCCCCATTTGCAGTCCTTGCAACAGTCAATGCAAAACTACCGCTGCAATTTCAGAGTCAATGAATGCAGTAAAACGTGTTGTGTGTTAATACACAGGAAAGCTACACTCTTTTCACCACTATGACCACTTTATTCAAGTGGCTGCTATTATTACACAATGCTTTCTCGTGTTTTCGCGCTATATCTACAATATCAGCCAAATATTTTCCTCGCGCTTACAGTGTTTCATTGTTATTCGACAGCTCTTTTTTCCCTGTTGCTCCCATTCTTGTGCATCGCGCAGTATCCTACTTATTATGGAACCTTTCCGGCTTCCAAGAATTCAAACTTTCCACGGAAGAAAAATAGAGATGTTTGAATATTCATGCCGCCTTTATAAAAGGCGATTCAGCGCTATTTGTGCGAGTCTTATTTGGGTTGGAGTTGCCCTTCCAGAGTTTGTTGGGAAAGGATTTCCGCTTGGACCAAAGAAAAGATTCGGGATCGACATCTTTAAGGTCCTCTGTTTGAAATAAACAATCCGATAAAAACGGAAAATCGAGAGCCAATCGATGGATATCCTCTGTATTTCCAACCCGCTTTTCGTCACTGACTGACAAGGCCTCATCCGAGTCGAATGCTAACGAGATGGAACCAATGATCCAATTGATGGGAACGATCCAAGCTGGAAAAATCATCTCCGCCTGTGTTTTCCTTCCGGTTCGTTTCCCTCTCGGTTAGATTTTTTTTTTCTATCATCCCATTGTCAATTCGATTCCGGATCTTCCTGCGGGGCGGTAAACGTCTCCGAGGAAACGAGCTTGGGTGGAGCCGATGCTGGGATTCGGCTTCTGTTGAATTGCTAATGAAGTGCTGCAATGATAACAAAATAGGAAACAATGGATGGAAACTTAATCAAGATAAAACGGATGTAAATTGGTTTTGTCACCTCGTTCCGGAGGTTCGACAAATTGGATTCGGATCGAAATTGATACGGATCGGATGGATGAGACATCTTCATGGGCCGTTTTTGTTTTTGGTACACTTTGTCAATATTTACTAATTTAACGACTCCGTGCCAATATCCATCATAGTATATTTCATGGTTCACCCGATAGGAAAGAAGAAGAGGAAAGCAAATGAAAGAAAAAGATAGGAAACAAAAAAAGAAGAAAGAAAGTGAAAGAAAAAGAAAGGAAATTAAAGAGAGGAAAGGAAAGTAAAGAAAAAAGAGGAAACAAAATGAAAGAAAAAAGAATATACAAAAAAGAAGAAAGAAAGTGAAAAAAAATGAAAGGAAAGGAAAGAAAAGAAAAGAAAAGAAAAGAAAAGGAAAGGAAAGGAAAGGAAAGGAAAAGAAAGGAAAAGAAAGATTATCTTAACCAACAGCACTAACATTTCTATTATATTAGCACACATGGGACATTTCTAGCGTGACAACTATTTTTTCATCAGACCTCAAGATGTGATGAGTTGTTAGTTCTTAAATGTTACTCAGACAAAGCCGTTGTTCAACTTTCCCAGGTCATGGTCTCTGTCATTCCTTAGTATTTCTTCTAAAAAGAAAACAGCAGCGTACTCCAACGTCCGCTCGGTAATTGAATTTCTTGCGGTGCAGTAAACAGCAAGGTTACGGTCACACTCCACTCTTCCGTAGCGTTGGCACCGACACAGACCTCATAAAATATAGTAAATTCGATTTGCTCTTTCCATTCTTGAATTTTCCCCTGCTTTCTTGCGTATCATAACTATCATCGTCATCGCATCTTCACCATCGTTAGTCCCATCCAAGATCAAGAACAAGACGACGGAACACAAAAGCAATATTATTGGAATAACTGAAACTTATCTGGCATCACTGCCTCAAGCGCACCCTTAGGAAGTGTGGTCTCTTCGCTTTGGCTTGTGATAGTTTTTTGTTCCTGGTAGAAGAATCCGTATCCAGCGTCATTGTCAACTTACAAAATTCAATAAAATGGAATCGTAGTTCCATAGTTCTAAACGGCAGGGATGCGGCAATGGAGGGATGAAGCTGGCCTTTGTCCCATTTTAACTTGCTCTCGATTTCTGGTGCAGCAGGATGTTTACGAGGACATGCCCGATAACGGTCTTCTCGACGCTTTCCATGTGCTATCGCTTCTTGCGACGACTACGTAGGGGCTGTATCGAAAAGAAATTAGCAATATTAAGGATGTTTGACACAAAGCTTAAGGCATCTTATTGTACCTAGATTTGTAACAATCCATCAATATTATATGTTGTTTAAGAAATGGCAATAAGTTTCTTAAACAATTTTGTTGTATTGAAAATAGACTAAAATTTGATTTTTGAAGCATTTCCGTCAATTTTTAACATTTTGATTTGAGTGAAAATTGTTTAAGGATATACGCAGCACTATGAATCATAAAATTAAACTTGTCTGGGACAGTTGAAAATGTTACTTATCACTTTCCGATACAGTCCTCAGCATCTGAACAACTTCGGCAGCCACCGGATGAAATCGAGATGTGTTGTCCTTTGCCGGAAGTAACGTGATTTAATTTTACTCTTTCGTTGTTTTCTTCGAAATTGAATCGATGTCGGTAAGCCGTGTGTTTGAAAGTTTCCGTCCAATGGAAAGGCAACCTAACAGGCAGAAAACGAACATTGATTGGTGGAAGCGACTGTTTTCACAATTTTCCGATTCGACGACATGAATGTTGGATCTGGTCATTTCAATTGAACCCTGTGAAGCTCTTAAGTTGGCTCGTATTCAATGGATAGCGTTTGAGTCTTCTACTGTTATGTAACACTTACGTATTGACAAGAACAACAGCTACAACAAGAGAATATGAAAGATATTACAGGTAATATCAGGTCAACGGGAATATTCTATTTGGAATTTGGAATTTTTATTTATAAATTTTAACACTTTCGTCAGGATTCCTTTCATGAAGTTTTTTATGTAGGCTTTATGTTAAAAAAAAAAAAAACAATTTACATGATTCTAACGTAAAGAAAAATCTTCTGAATGAATTTATATAACTCTTATTATTGACAAATAACTCTTCCCTAGTTACGTTTTTTTTTTTTATTTTGTACAACAATAGTGGGAAACCTTACTTGACATACCGGGGGCAAATTGATCACTATTTTGCAGCTTTTTGATGTGTTTTCCTTCAGAATTTAAATATTGCCAAATAAATTCCAACAAAACCAGTACTCCATTGATCTTTATCAGTTAATGTAATTGACTTATCATGAAATAATATTAAACATATCATAAAAATAGTTTTATATCAAAAAAATAAAATGACATACTGGGCCGAAATTAATCACCATATAGCAGGTTTAAGCATAAAAAAAATTTCTACATACTAAATTTGGGTCCTCTGAATATGAAAATGATGTCAAAATTTTTACAACTCGAGTATTTGATCATTTTATTGCAAAAAATTAACTTTGAAATTCTGCCTAATACGCCTAAATGTAGGCAATTTTCCTTGAAATAAGCACATTGTTTGAGAATAAACGTTTTTATTAACAAAAAACTATACTTGCTATGCTGTATGATATCAAAAATGAGTTCAGTAGTTCATACTCAAGCTCACACAATATTTTAAACACTTAAGGTGAAGATGAAACGAAGCCAAACTTCAAATTTTCAAGAGCACAAATCTGGAGAACAGAACATTCGTTTAAGCTGAAAACATAATCGATTGGTCACCACCAGCTAGTGACCAATCGACTAGTTTTCAGCTTAAACGGATGTTTGGTTCTCCAGATTTGTGCTCTTGAAAATTTGAAGTTTGGCTTCGATTTATCTTCACCTTAAAGTTGACACGTAGCACAGTGAGAAAATCAGGCTCCAAAACGCGACTAAATGCAATATCTCAGCTGGGTAATGGTTTCAGGAAATGATTTTGACCATTCTAGATCGGAAAAAGGCTGCTGAATCGATTGGTGGCGGTCCCATTGACCGGAGACTTCGCCCTGGCCACCTAGAGCCCTGGAACCATCCTGAGTTCCTTACGGCAAGTAGAATTATTGGAACTGATATAAACTGTCATGATTTCGTTTTACTGCGGAACAGCACACGACAATATTCGTGCATGGCGGATTTAGTGATATGAATTATTGACCATTATGGCCATTTCATGGTTCCGGAACTAACCCGGAACATCCTTAAAATTGGCAATATTGAAAAAATAAAAAGTTCTGATGATTCCTTTGTCTCTTGTTGATTAGAAAGAAGTACTCTTATATTTCGTATTTAGTAATCTGAATGTTTGACCATTACGGCCATTTTATGGTTCCGGAACATCCGTAAAATTGGTAATATTAAAAAAAATTGTTCTGATAGTTCCTGTGTCTCTTGTTTGTTAGAAAGAACCCAAGTAACAATTTCAGTGCTTTTTGATCTTAGATGTTATTTATGGAGGTTTTATTAGAGATGTATCCATTCCTAACAGATTAAATAAAGCACTGCAAAGTGCAAAACGTTCTTTTCGATGAAACCAACTTTAAAATGCTTTGTAGATATCTGCAAGAGCTCCTGTTAAAACTTATTTGCTGGCTACATTTTTTGATAATAAATTGTATTTTGAAGGAGCTGTGTAGTGTCTATTAAAACCTATACTTAAAACCTCATCTTGCTTGTCTTGTCAAGGCATAAGTAAAACTTCTAAGACTACGCTAAGTCATGTTAAAGCCTTCTTAAATCTCAACTGTATGATTCATGTTATTGGAATGCAGTCTGCGTTCGGTTATCAATATCATTATGTTGATAATGATAATCACGTAGTGAATTATGGATTAATCAGAACGCAGACATAGAAATGACAAATATTCCTCTCGAAGAATTAACAGAATATCGCATATTTTTCCCATACTTGCCTGAACTTCCCGTTCTAGTGGGACAACTATGCTGCACACAACAGCTGAGCTACAAAAAAAAAGCTTTCATTTTTCAGGCACTAATCACTTATCGTTTTCTGCATCAATACAACCGATCAGGCACGACGGGCTTTATTATAACAATTTATTCCAATAAAGCAGTTAAATACATAATAAAATGAATTCCATCAGAAAATTGAATCTTCCTGAGTGCATTAAGTTTAAGTCAAGGCTCTCAAAAAACCAATTTGTCTTAGTGCAGAACAAGTATTCTGATTCGGGTTCTTAAGATCAAAAGCGTTTATGAATGATTATATTGTGTGGAATAATCACCAATTGATCTGAAACCATCCCACACAAGACCAGCAAGACTTAACTGGATGGAATCCATTTTTATTGTCGCCGTTTCGGATTGATAATTACAATATGCGTAGGAAATTCCAATTTATGATTGAGATGAGCATGAAATCATCCTGAAAATGGAATGGAGTAAAATATTGGATAGCCAATAATGATGTCGTAATTGTGGCGCGTTGCTGTAAATCGAAAAATTTTATGTCATTCCACCAGTAAATTTTTGTTGGCAGGAATTTCACGCGATAGTAAGAAAATTTTCTGCCACGCAAAAAATGATTATTTTAATTTATTATTATGAGTCGGCAGACATCATGATGGTTTCAATATCAAAAAAAGGTTATGGTTTATAAACAAATTATTGGTTGATGTTTGTTCAATCATATGCTCTCAACATTGGTTTTATTTCGTGTATTAGGATATCGTAAAAGATTTAATACCGCTAGTTGAGCTCAATAAGGCTATACAATAGCTCTTATGAATGTTTTATAGCATACTACAAGGGTAGATGTATTCATTCGATACAAAACTAAGAAGTTTAGAAACGGTTTTAAGGTATAGTCTTAACAACCTCCTGTAGTGTGGGCCTTTCCGGGCTTAACGGAGTTTTATCAAAGGTTTATTAAGGTTATTAAGACTAATAAGTTCTAACATGAGTTTTAACGATATGGTGGTAACAACAGCTTGTAGTAAATGAAAAAACTAAAAATGTTACTTGGGAAGTATTCTTACATTTCGTATTTAGTAATCTGAATGTTTGACCATCATGGTCATTTTATGGTTTCGGAACTAACCTGAAACATCTGTAAAATTTTCCATATTGAAAAAAACCTGTATGTTTGATCACTTTGATCATCTTATAATTCCGTAATTAACCCGGAACATCTGTAAGATTAGCAATATTGAAAAAAGGTGATCAACTTTGGTAAGCTAGATCTCAGTTATTTATGGACCTTTTGGAATGAAATTTTCACAGAACATCAAACGTATCGTTATTCCAACATGCAATTTTGCATAAGTTTTACAATCATGAGTTTGAAAGTAATAGCAATTTTCATAAAGACGATAATTCAAAACTGTTACAAAATAACTACATAAAGCAAACTTGTCCATCTTGTCAAAATCTACAACTTTGCTGCAGGTACCATAAAACTAGTCCTTAAATTTATTTGGTTATGTCAACTAACTCCTCAAATCTTTGCTCAACTTATCAAACCAAGATTGACATGTAATTGTATGCAAGTTGAAATTGTATTGCTCCAAGAAATCATTCATTTCAAATGAAGAAAAAAAATCATAACATTTGAAATTTAAAAAGCCTTCTAATTGACGCACAATTTAAAACCGGAAAAAATAATTACAATACCAGGAAAAAGTCTGAAAACTAAAAATAGGGTTCCGATGGCCTACAGGGTGTCCATATTCATTTCATTTCCCCAGAAACATTAAGAAAAATGCAAATTTATCGGCAAATACATCTCTTTTACAGCTATTTTTAAATTCTGAGCCAGTTCACATAATTTTAACTTTTTCAAAGGTATTCGGCAATTCATCAAACAAGAATTTTATTTGAAGCCCCTCGTGCCATGGAATGCAATGATAGAACACCGCAAATCAATAATACCGTCATTTTCAAGTCCAAACTGGGAAAAAGGATACCTGTCGTGTAGTATACCCATTCGTAACCTAATTGAAAATTATGTGAGAAGAATAATGGAACTTCCAACTATAAGATCAAGGCTAAATTACATTGCAAATTCCTTAAAACCCCCAGTCGTAATTGACTGCTTAATGAGGATTGCTGGGGGTCTGGATTCAGCAACTGGAATTTCTCAGTACAACTAGGGCAGTATTCTCGGTAGCGACGATTCCCCCTTATCAGAAAATTTTATGTGTTTACAATTAATAACTAGTTCTGGGCAGACATCATGTATACGCGCTTTATTTCAAGAGCTTGAGATCAGCTTGCCATGAGTGCACAAAAATAATCGCGCGCTTGAGCACGTGCTATGGTGAAACACATTTTTTTAGATCTCATGTAGCAATGTACTAGCTCAAACAATCACATCTGCACTGGCTCATGCGCCGTCTCATGAGAAAATCTCAATGTGACAGTGCATTTGAGCCTCACAGGCTAAGGTTTCAGAAGCAAAGAAAAGGGAATAAACTATGGATCAAACTGCCCGTAGGCAGTTTCAAAGAACTGACGTGGTTCAACGCGGTTGAGATTCTAGAATTTGAATTGAAAAACTTGGGCTGGCCACCGAAGAAGCATAGGCATAGACCGAAGTCGTATGCTTCCGTGAGGTTATTGTACTAGGCAAACACAACTGCATAAAAGTGCTCCTACACGGTGTACTATATTTAAGAAGGTGATATATTCCGAAAACTGACAGCTACTTGACGACGTCATTCCTATCCACCTCGAACAAATTTTCAAAATAATTGATCTAGTGGTCCGAAAGGTATATGGTACGATAGGAGTGACGTCACATATTTTCAATTAAACTTGATGTTTACATCAGTGAAGAGCCTGCCTTGTTAATTTTTTATGCGCATGTGACGAGCCTCACGAGATGTCTCATGAGACTCGCTCACTAAGATATATTTTGTACGTATCCGCATCTCGTGTCTCACATAATCTGCGAGCTGCGATATGAAATATCGCATGGCACACTAGCTCATTCAGGTATACATGAGAAATACGACACTCTGGTTCTGGGGAAGAAATTTACAACAATTCTAACCCGCAATCAGATTTCTACTGCCGTCCAAGATCACTAAGCTGGACTAAAGAGACCGATGCGATCGCATTGGAAATGTTCACCAAATTTTATGAAGAGGTGAATGGACTAAAAACTAACCCCGTGATTATCACTGTGGATAATATTCGTCTTCAAATAACTGCAGAAGCGGTATATTCTTTGATAGACGACAAAGCTGCTAATGCTATCGTCGGCAATAAAAATACTCACGTCTGTCCAGTGTGTATTTCAGGACCAGATGTAGTTATAGGTCCATCATATTTTCACTCCCGTTTGAACTCCACGGAATGGTTGATTCGTAACGCTGCCAAAAAGAGGATTCCCAATAATCCAGCATTGAAACATCCGGAAGTGCAGTCAGAGCATAGAAGAATTTCAAACAAACTTGAAGATCGTTTCAAAGCGCATGTTGACCGACCAAAGCCAGGTGGTTGTGGAAGCTCGAATAACGGAAATCTTGCTCGCCTTCTACTCTCCGATCCTAGAGCGTTTTCTGATATTTTGGGAATAAATAGAAAACTGGTGGAAAATTTAAGAATAATAAGCAGTTTGGCACTCTCATCGCAAAGGCTCAAACCCGAGAAATTTAAAATTTTATGCGAGGAGTTAGAAAAAAAACATACTGACAGAATTCCCTTTTATAAAAAAGTTGCCACCTTGCTTGCATAAGTACAAACACTTATCGGAGTACATCACCAAATTGTACTGTTAGCTTAAAGTGTATAAAATATTGTCTGGTTTTTTATTCTTGCCTTACACTATGAATTTTGTTGATGAGCAGGCAGGTGAACGCATGCACAAACGGCATAAATTTTCGAGGCCTAACCTAGCCCGAAAAACAACTCCGGAAGATAACATGTACGATATAATGGACTGACATCAAAATATCGTACACTACGTTTAAAAAACGAAGAAATTGCAACGCTAATGAAGACCATGATATTGATTTGGCGCAATATTATGTAGGTCATCAAATGGAGATCGAAAACAAGGAATCGGCACAAACGTATGAGGAAAGTTCTGACATAGAAAGCTCTGAAGAATTGTCTAGCGAAGAGAGTTCAATGTCTGATAACGAATGACGAGCGTCATTTTTGTTTTATTTTTTTGTCAATGTTTGTTAAAAATTGTTGATTTTTCTTCGTTAGTATTTGATTTTTATAGTTTTTTTTTTGTATTTTTGTTTATTAACGTTTATTGTTTAATTGTTCATACTTGATTAATGTTATAGGCATAAGAAATGTGAATAGAATTCTTAAAAATAACAATAAGAAATAAAAGATAAATATTTTGTTTCCATTCTCACCTTTCATATATGTTTTTCCTATGTAGCATTTGCATAATATGTTATTCATTGAGTACCAATCGGAATTTTTGGAACCGCCGTGCGGGGTGACATTGGGCCTAGGGGGTGACTTTGACCGCCCTTTTCGATGCATCTCACGGCTAATGCGGGTGTCGAAAAACTAATCCATGACCATCCAGTGGCTATTTATAACGTATTTAAGGCAAATGCTACATTGTTTTCTTTATTATGGTTTTAGTTTGCTGTAAAAATCTTGGCCCAAAGTCACCCTTATGGACCAATGTCACCCCGCACGACGGAACAACCAGTTTACGAATTGGTAATTCAGATTTTTTTTATCATAAATATGTCTCAAGAGGGGCATCATATAAGAGATTGAAGGAATACCATTGAAAGTTTTATATAACTACCTTTTACAGGACAGACAAGAAGAACAACATATGATTTACTATAGAATTGAAGATGCTTGTTTTGCGAAATAAAATCTTTAACTTTGACGTTTAAGAGAAAACTAATTATATCTTATACCAAAGACCTCAACTATCCACAACATCGTCGAATACTAATTGGACGATGTACAGAAAACCATTTACGATAATAAATCTTCGAGCTGTTTAGTAGAATACCTATAAGTAGATGAAAAAACCGAATTTAGTACTATACCATTTAATTCCACTAGAGTTTCTATCCTTTGACAGATACGCGTATTTCGACCTCAACTGTAAGGCCGTCTTCAGTGTCGTGTACTAGACTCGACTTGAAGAAAACCATCGTATGCACACATTATATATTAACACTAGGTATAAACGTATTTCCCTACCCATTATTATTTTTTAACTTAAAATTTATGAGCTTTAGGCACATTCCATCCCTCTTTTGTTGAAACTTTAAATGCTGAAAGGTACATCACGGGAACGATTAGTAGGTACCAAGTTGAATAGCCATGTATTGCCGTTGCCGTTGTCTCTGTTGAGTAGCGTCGTAGGTACCTGTTTGCAAATTTCCAGACTCTCCGCCACATCCAGTTTCCAAGGAGAAGAAACATTTCTCAAAATTTTGATATCGGCCGTCGTAATTGTATGTCCTTCTGAAAAGATATGTTCTGCCACCTTAGATTTGAAATCGTATGTCATCCCCTTGTCTATCGTCTTCTGAGCTTTTCCTATTTCCGCTAAGTGTTCCTTGAATCTAACCTCGAGAGACCGCTTTGTTTGACCAACGTAGACCTTGCTGCAGTGGGAACAGCTGATTTTGTAAACACCACAGTTGAGGTCGAAATACGCGTATCTGTCAAAGGATACAAACTCTAGTGGAATTAAATGGTATAGTACTAAATTCGGTTTTTTCATCTACTTAACCATTTACGGTTTCATTACTAAATACGAATTGTAAGAGAACTTCTTTCTAACAAACAAGAGACAAAGGAACTATTAGAACATTTTTTTTTATTATTTACAATTTTACGGATGTTCCGGGTTAGTTCCGGAACCATAAAATGGCCTTAATGGTGAAACATTCAGATAACTAAATCCGACTTGTAAGAATACTTCTCTCTTATTACCAAGACATAAAGGAACTATCAGAACGTTTGTTTTCTTTTCAATATTTCCAATTTTACGGATGTTCCGGGTTAGTTCCGGAACCATAAAATGGCCGTAATGGTCAAACATTCAGATTACTAAATACGAATTGGAAGAGTACTTCTTTCTAATCAACAAGAGACAAAGGAACCATCAGAACTGTTTTATTTTTTCAATATTGCCAATTTTACGGATGTTCCGGGTTAGTTCCGGAACCATGAAATGGCCATAATGGTCAATAATTCATATCACTAAATCCATCATGCAAGAATATTGTCGTGTGCTGTTCCGCAGCAAAACGAAATCATGACAGTTTATATCAGTTCCAATAATTCTACTTGCCGTAAGGAACTCAGGATGGTTCCAGGGCTCTAGGTGGCCAGGGCGAAGTCTCCGGTCAATAGGACCGCCACCAATAGATTCAGCAGCCTTTTTCCGATCTAGAATGGTCAAAATCATTTCCTGAAACCATTACCCAGCTGAGATATTGCATTTAGTCGCGTTTTGGAGCCCGATTTTCTCTCTGTGCGTAGGCATAGGAATCAGTGGTCTGTTTAGCACCGACATTTCCAACTGAATTGGTAACACCTTCAAAAAGTGTGTATATTTCTATGCGAAACTGATCCTTATAAAAATGAAATAGTTCAAAATCATCATTACGCTTCCGTATACTTAAAAACATGGAATGTCTGTTGTGCCAACCAGACCTTCAGTATCCTTGGGAGGAAATGTTTTTTGGTACCAACCTGATCAAATTCACCCCAGTGATCAATTTGCCCCCGGATTACGGTACACAGCATCGGCGTGTCGGTTCAGACTTCGGTGAATCGCGCGACAACCGAAAGCTTACCCGTCCAGCTGTCGCTAGAACCAGTTTGTTGTTGTGCGCGATAAGCGCAATGTTTCGACATTTCCGTTGCACTGTATTCTGGCAACGGAATTGCGTTACTATTCGAATTTCGGTTTCCAAAATTCGTATTTTCCGAATAATGCAAACAATGCTTTTTCCCCAATGTTTCATCATAAAGCACCATATGCACTGCATTATAATTTCCGATGGTGCTTTGATTTTGCTTCATTCTCAAAAGTAATTTCGCATGGATTAACCTTTAACTGTAAACTACATTTTCTAAGAACACTTTTTATGTTTTAAATTTATAAGGAATTCCAAAGATTATTTTGGTAAATTTTATACGGATTTGTAGCAAAATGTTAAAGCCCTACGATATTGCTGGAAGAATTTTAATATAATCAAAATCAAAATACAATACAATCAAAAATACCGGAAGATGGCTTCAGAGTTGAGAGTTCTCTTGAAAATTAGTCAAATAATAATATGAGATTTGTTCGCACTTTTAACATGAATTCCTCCTGGAAGACAACCATGTCTACTTTTTGTCCACAAATTGATTGTGCTGAGATATTTCGCTGAAAGTTCTACAAATCTTCAGATGAATTTCGTCTTAAAACCCCAGTAATGCTTTTGATTCTCAAATTAACATAGCGGAATTTGTGGGAAAACATTTAGCAAAATAACTGGAAAGGACAAAGGCCTTTATTAAGAGATATATATTAAGAAATTTGTAATGGTCTTCATTAAAACATTTCTTAAGAAATAGTTTCATCAATTCCTGGAGGCTCTCTGGTAGAATTCAGGGGAATAGGAATAAAGGAAAGAATTCTGTTTGATTTCCAGGATAATGTATTAAGGCAAAGTAGGCCGTCATTGAAATTTGTACGCGTCGTTGATGATTGTTGCTAATTCATTTCACGATTTCGAATCAAAGAAAATCAGTTGGTTTTGCAATGACACAGCTGAAAAAGTATCAGCATACTTTATGCATGTTAGCGCGTACAGTAATACTTTTTCAAGTCTGTCACCACAGGTGTCGACATTTATTAGTCTACGTTTATGATGAAGCCATAAGAATAATACGAATAATTACATTCAAAATCAAAATGGGTATGGGTATGGGCTTCGTAGCCGTGCGGTTAGCGGCGTCAGTCGTTTAGGCGTATTGTGCTACGGAGTGTGGGTTCGATTCCCGCCCCAGTCGGAGAAAACTTTTCGTTAAACGAAAAATTCTTCACCGGTCCATTGGTCGTTCCGTGTGTCCCGTTGTCTAATGTTAGTTATGTTCAGTCAGTGCAGCCTATGGCTGAAGACGGTGTAAATTGTCTTATAAAAATTTCATGAGTCGCATCACTTACCAAGGTGATTCCTGATCATGTAACTTTTTAATCCTTCCAACTAATAAGAACCCTTTCTGCGACAACCGTAGAGATTCAGAGGTAATCTCGGTCTCAACAACGGTTGTCACACTAACATTCCTTCCCCTCCTCGATGATCATAAGGGCGTGGCCGGTACTGTTATTGACTTTATTATATTTTGTACTCTCTAATTGTACACATCTATCTATATAAATAAAAATGGAAAGGTTTTGTATGTCACGAAATGGCTTGAGAACGGGTCAACAGATTTGCACAATTCTTTTACTATTTTATTTGACAGGGGATGCGACGTGTTCATGCAGGAAAAAAGTCTATGAATGTTTTCGGAATAGTCAGGAAAACTGGAGAAAACTAATTTGTCATTTCGTATGGGAGATTTCATGACCAGGGTTGGGAAAAGTTCTGAAATTCACTCTACAGTAGCCAAACAAATCCAGTCACAGTCAGCGAAGCCAGTGAAACTCACGCCCATCGCTGCTGTAGGCAAAAAGCCTTGAAAATTGCAAAATACCCGTTGCTAAGGGCAACCCTAAATTACTGTAGAAAAATGTTCTATTTCCTGCTGCATTTCCCGCATTTAGAGCCTTCAATGACACTAACGATTTAGTAAATTCATTCACCCAACATAGGCTACTTGATAAGATTCACGTTTTTGAACTACTGTACTGGGAAGAGCCACGTGATTTTCGCAAAATTCAAGCCTACTACTATTACCATTCCCAGCACTGTTCATGACATTTTTCAACAGCCTGCTTGATGGCAAGACGAAGTTTGCCGGGATTACTAGTTGAGAATAATTAGCTAATCCCAAGCCCCGTTCATTGGTCCTCTATGCAATTTCGATTGTTCTAGTCAATCACGGAGTAGCAACTACGCAATTCTCCGGTCATCTATGCTTATACTTTAGCTTATGCTTGACAAGTAGAGAGTTCAACTGGTGATGAACCTATGGGGTTAACCTGGAAGGGAGGCACAGATACTACACACACACACACACACACACACACACACACACACACACACACACTTAAATTAGAATGCCGACTCTCGGCTTATTTTAACCGAGATCCGCACAGCCGAGAAGTCGGCAAACAAATTTCCTGGGATCTCAGTAAATAAGAGCCGAGTATCAGTAAACTGTGCTTCATTGCTAAGCAACCGGACAAATTGTTAGCTGAGTCTCGGTTAAAATCAGGAAACCAAGATTCGCACAGCCGAGCTCGTGAAAAAAATCTAAGTGTGCACGAAATACGACACATAGTTTTTTCAAACTGCAAGAAATCTCTAGCTTGTCAACGACAATCAAGGCAGACTTGATGAATATCGCTAGTTTTCTTTGTTTTGTATCTTCGATCTTTTAGAGCAACCATGGAAAAAGTGCCAAAGTTTTCTATGCATTACATTTTCGTTTTTATGGGATAAAGTAAAATGATGCGTATTTGAATACTTTATATTCGATAAGAAAAAAAGGGACTAGCGTGTCATTACTCTTGAATAAACATGAAGCAATTCAATCGATTTTTTGTCACATTTGATGAAATGCAAAAATATGTTTTAATCAATTACGCGTTTTAATCATGTTTGTCCATGGTCTAAGATCCGGGCTCACAGTGACAGTTCGTGACAGCAGAACCTCGCCCCACCCTGCGTACATAAATTTCGTATCGGTTTCCCCCTCCCAGGGGTTATCAAGTATCAGGTATTAGAAGGCCGGCTCCAAAGGCACGTTCCCCACCAGTTGGGAGATTTGTGCCATCGCCATATTTGAGCCTATTTCATCATCTACCCGATGGGAGAGGAAGGGGAAGGGAAAGATGGGAGGAAATAGGAATGGGGTCCCTTGAAGAGGGAAGATCGCATAAGCGAAATGAGAGCATGTAGCTCCATACCACAATGGGTTAGAACAGCGCCCTAAAAAGGGCACTGCACAACGCATGAGCGTAAAGAGAGCCTATAGCTCATTACCACAGCGGGTTAAGAATAACAGAATGTCCTGAAGATTCAGGCTTCTGAATTCAGTTTCACTTAATAAGTGTTTACCAAGTAATTGGAATCGAATTTGCGAAAAAACTGGACAGTTACATATCAGGTGATACTAAGTTCCATATTCGGAGTCACAACTATCACACACAAATGAGTCAGCACGCTGAATATTTGCCATGTGATAGTTGAGTCGGCAGTGGCCTTTCAACGCTCTGACCAAGAGACTGCAATTCTGCTTTGATAGATTTGTTAAATACTTCGCCACCCTTGGAGATGGCTCAGTAATGTACAATTTTGTTTGACGACATGACTCCAAACTATTCCAATATTGCTTGTGCTGAGTTACCGCCCAAGAGTTTATCTGAAGCTTCACCCAGAACATCGAAATTGGAATAGCCGGCTCAGGGCCACACCCAAAATAAATCGGATGGCGGATTTCCCTCCTAGCGTATTAGGTGCTAAATCCACCTATTGATGGTAAGATTCGCCTCCTAAGCGTAGACGGGCAAACCCGTCAAATGAAATCGAGCACATTGGACTTGAAAATTCGAGCAATCTAAATGTTTACACCCGACCCACACAATTGCACAACCAATCCGAAGCCGAATGATGGCATCGGAAACGCACACTTAGGCAAATGGTCACGCGGCAAATGGATGGTGGACATGTCAGAGGAATGGGATAAATATTGCAATATAAAACGCTTTATATATTGCTTTTGTCACTTCTTCCATCAAGCCGTCGATAGGTGCGTAGAGATAGCACTGGTTTATGAATCGGGAGGTCCTTGGTTCGATTCCGAGTAAGTGCGAGTATTTATTTTGTTTTTATTTTTTGGTTCTTCAGGCAAATTTATGAAATTCAACCCGATTTCTTGTGGCGAATTATCATAATAGATTCCGGTCCCTGTATTTAGATAATTTGAGTGACTATCGAAATAAGGTACCGTGTGACAAATGGGTAAAGGAAATCGTACAGAGATGGTTCTTAAAAAAATAAAATGAATAAGATCTACTATATTTTTCAGATTGTTTCCTACTAAATCTATCCTATATTTAAATTTAATGTTTGTGCCAAGGTAAATATTGAAAATTTTGGAAACTAGTGGGACAAGTGAAAATATTGTCGTTTTAAATGACTGAACTGAAACTAAAAAAATAACAGTCAGATCTGTGATTTCAAATGGCCTCATTTGTTAGTGTATGAAAACAAAAAAAAAACACACATAAATACATAATAAACATTTTGTTCTTTTTAAAACAATTTTCTTGAGTTAAGTTATTTATTTAGCAACAATGTTACTTTTATTAAAAGTATTAACATCATCGAAAATCAAACACCATTCTATTTTACCGATTTTCCACTACTCATTTTATGTAAAGTTAAGTTAGGCTGATACAAATATTAAATTTCTTCTATGTCCGAGACCACTTGGAAGTTACGAGGGGGGGATAAAAATAAATAGGGAACAAACAAATAAAAATGAAAAAAAAGTTAGTTTTTCGAATTTTCTATTTTTAATGATAGTTGTTAAACTGTTTTTAATCGTCCTCTGGATCATGTTTTTACTTGTTTTTTACTTGCAAATTGAAAAAACCTAACTGATGTCAAAAAAATGATGAATCTTTTTTTTCTCCCCTTCAAAATTTTCGGATTTTCGAAAGGGGTGGGGGGGGGGTGACATAAAAGAAAATTAATATTTGTATCAGCCTTATCTCTTTTCCAAATAATGTATTTATTGCCTTTATCGAGCGGATTTAACCCGGTCAAAAGTGTCAACATTCTTGTACCTACTGAATAAGTCATTATTTGAACTTAGTATCCAAACTCATGCGTCATCCGTTGAAGCCATTCAGAACATTACGATGTACATGTTTTTTTTTATTTCTTTATTAGTATCATTCCAAACATTACATTCATTTCTTCTTTCATCCTAATTTGGTAAAACAAATTTAAGATTTTATTAACATTTTGTTAACAACATACTACATCTCCCTGGCTCTTCACCCGAAAGGCTTTGGGGTTTTACATATTTCGACTTGTTGAATCCAACAAAAATAGTCCGGTTGAAAACCCCGTGTAACACCATCGTGACCTTCCCTTGTTAGCTACCCCATATACCCGATTGCCCCAAGGCTCCGCCACAAGAAATTTGCCTTAGACACCAAAATATGAAAAACAAAAAAATTAATAACAAAGACTGGATTCGAAACCGCAACCTTTGGATCCTTAAACATAAACTTACACCACATGCCTATCATAGTTTCTCATGAATAGGTCTCTACATCACACAACATGGAACCATCTTGTCACGGAGAACAACCTGCAAGAGGAGCAAAATACAACACCCGTTGGACAGCCAAGTGCGAGAAGGGGTGAGATGATATGTTCTATAAATATATTTAAAGTACCAACGCGGTGCTGCGGGAATTTCTTACTTATACCAGAGTCAAAATCTATATGTTTGTATATCTATATTATCGGCAATAACTTATACATTTGCAGTGGAAATAGAATTTCATGCCGTGCGTGTTGGATTGGGTAATATATTAGGGAGAAACAAATAAACACACTTTACTATAACAGTCGGGCGCTTTATAAGCAGAATTTTATCGTTGACGTTTGCTGATTGATTTACTTTTAATTTATTTACATTTTGGTCTCCTATTAGTCGCATGGTTGGGGACGGTATGAGACTCCTCGAAGTAGGAGACCCAGGGTTTGTGGGATTCGATTCATTTGACGATGTAATATTGTAATCAAACATCTAAGTGTGCATACAGCAAACTGGATTACCGTAATTCTTTCGCAATATTAGAAGTGGAACAATTATCACGACATGGATGTTTTATGTATCTTCTAACAATTACTTATCAAAATAGAGGGCGTTGATAAACCATGTGATCATTTAGCGGGGAGGGGGTATCTAGCCAAAGACCACGGTCCACCCATTTGTGTTTCAAAGAAAATTCCCCCATCAACTAAACCTGAAAGGTTTCATTAGCAGTCGGATGGTTTAAGTTTAAAAAAAAAGTTTTAAAATTCAATATGTCATATCTTCTTTACCAACAACGATTAGAAGACGATTAAGATTTCTATGGAAATTACTATGACAAAATTTGAAAAAATGTTCCCCACATGTTAGAACTGTAATGTTAATACAAAATTATCTCTAAGTGAAAACTAATTCCTCAAACAATAATAAGGAACACTGCAGTAGAAACAAATCTTTTTTGAGCTATTTTTGTTAGGGATTTTTGCAGAAGTTTGTCACACTATAATCTCACATTTCGCTTAATAATAGCAAACCAATTCATAAATATCTCTTCTCCCATTTTTCAAATTTCTGTTTCATTCATGAACAAATGAAACACATGATCATTGAGTGAGCGGGGGGTTATTCGTCAAAACCACACAAAAGCACGAGGGGGGAGGAGGTGACTGAAAAGTCAGGAAAAATGTTCACGTGGTTTATGGACGACCCCTAAGAAAGATATGGGGATTTGAATTTCAAACTTTTTTTAAATCTTAAACCGCTCTTATTAGCAGTCATTTACATTTACCGTTATATTTTTTTTTGTAAAGAAGATGCAATAGTACCTAACTGGAATTTACAGAAATTACAATAAGGTTTAATTATCGCACTCAACATTTTACACCAAAGCCAGATTTTCTATATTTTTGGAATTGATATACATAAATAATAATTCTCAAAAAACTTATGTGCACAACATAATCGCAAAATAATGGTGAACGCGTCACGAAATGATTTTGTATACCCTTAAGTGGATTTTTTGGTGTTTGTGCTCGTTCAGAGGTTTGCCAAGCCGCATATCTAAATAAAACCCGTGAAGATCTTTTCCAAACAATATTTTTTCTACATCCCAGAAAATAGGGTGTCTTTGAGCTTGTTGTGATATACATATTTGAAAATAGTAAATAGGCAAAGAATGTTCGCAGTTAATAATAAAGGGAACGCTCATAGAACATTCCGCCGTGGATCAAGCTCTGTCCCAGTTGGAACGAAACACTTGAAGAAAATTACTTAGTAAAAGAAGGAAAAAATATGAATTTTGAAAGTGTACATCAAAAACATTATCGAAAGAATGGAAAATTGATTAAAATAATGTTTTTTCAACATATCTCGAATAGATATCATGTGTTTGTTATAAAATTATTTATATAGAAATATTAGCAGGTTCTAAAGTAATGATCATTCTAAATGCGTTGCTTGCAAGAATTGATAAATCAGTAATTTATAAAAATGTTTATGTATTAGCTTTACTAAATTTTATCTAAGTGTAAAAGTCACGTAGGAAATTGATTGAAGTGAAATTATGAAATCTAATTAAGGAAGATTGGATTGAACAAATGTGTAGTGAAAATAAATCACTTTGTTCAGCAGAGTGTGCTACTACAGCCTTGGCAATCGAAAAAGTGTCACGCTGTCGGCCGGAAGGTGAAAAATTTGATGCAATTGATTTTGCTCAACACGTGTGTTTCCAAGGAAACTGACTGTGATGACTTGTCGGCTTACTAGGAGAATTTAATATTTTGTTTAAATGCTATGGCATGCTATGATACTTACATGGTATATGAAACCTTGTGAAGACAAAACTTCTAAGAAGAAAGAGTGTGGTATGATCAGTTTACATATTTGATGTGAACAGAAAATGTTCATTTTTTTCTAATGCGTTGCATTATTTAGTCTACCGTTAACGGGTAATAAAGTTTTTGTTTATGAAAACTTAGAGTTTGTATGTGCTTGATCGAAGACACATTCAGGTAAGATAATAAAACATAATGTCATTCATGTTGCCCCCAAATTTAGTTTCTGCTGCATAAGAATTGATGCAGAGTTGCAGTTTTGGTGAGAAATTTCAAAATACCTTTTTTTTTGTTCAATGTGATGATTTTGTGGGTTTTTATACACATTTATCTGAATTCACAGCATAATAGGAGAGGGGTCAGATTTAAATTTCTTTTCGTTTCAGAGAGCGAGTAATGGCGCTTAAGCCAAGGCTCTAGAGCCAGGACATACGGGGGAAATACCTGTGTCCCATCCCAGGAAAAGGAACACAGCGATGAAGTGTGCATTAATTTTCTTAGCTACGCCACTTCCAACGATTTTACCTTTCCCTCTTAATGAACCGGTCGGTACGGTGGTCACCATTTCTTCACTAATAAAATTGAAAAATTTTCGTTCACTATGTTATTCATTCGTGAATAATCTGATGGTCGTAAATCTTTCAATTATCTTAAAACCCAAGTCTGCACAGTGGGCCTGGCCATTTTAATGTTTGTGTCATATTGTATACGATATGCTGCAAATATGAATGTCGACAAGAAAATATTGGAATCATTTCCAGTATTTCCAGGATGCTTTTCAATATTGGTTGTGCAAACGCTTAGATAGATAGATAGAGAGATATATAGATAGATAGATAGCTTTACAAAATTTTATCTTATGATCTTATATGAAGAACAACCTATTTTTAAAAGAAGGCAAAATTTATTATTAAAACATTAGGTTATTGGACGTCAAAAATTATTGTGACATAATAAAACGAAAGAACATCAAAAAAATGCGTTCAGAATCATCGGAGTAACTGCAGTAATCAATTTCTCTTTTCGCTGATAACTTGAGCAGATCAATGTTATCGATTGTTGCTTTTATATTAGTTGGAAACAAAAAACAATATCTAAAAACAATATAGCTCGAAAGAACAGCCTATACATAATAGAAGGCGAAATTCATTTTAATTTTAAATCTTCAGTTTTTATATTTATGATTACATTTTATTTCGAAATGTTTGAAGGAAGGGTAAATTTGTGCTAAATATTTTATTTATTGATAATATATACCAATAACGAAACTCAATAAGGTTTGTTCATAAATTTCATAAGACGAAAAATAGTAATTTTGGACACCCACCCACCCCCTAGTAACGCTTTTTGTATGAATATTATAAAATTTTTGTATGACCTGTAACAACTTACTGACCCCCACCCACCCCCTCAAGCGTTGTGTGAAATTAGCGAATAAGCCCAAAGAAGAATAAATATTTGAAAGAAAGGATTTCTGGATAAGTAATGAAATAGTTTTGACAATAACTTTCCCAATATGTTTTAGTTTATTCAAGAGCATATCATTGTTGCATCAAGTGCCTTTTTTAAATCAACTGACTCTAAATAAGCCTGATGTCGTCAGAGGGATTCAATAAAAACGTAAAAACGAATATCATCTTGAGACGTCCTTGGTTTCAGACTCATTATGCCAAACGACTTTATGTCAAATGATTATTATGCCAAATGACCTACCACCAGATCAACTCTATATTTACTTATAATAATAATGCTCAACATATTGTCGATTTAAAGTCATGCTTTAGAGCATTCATGATGTCAAAACTATGTATCATTGCTTGACAGTTATCGAATGAGTGCAATAAAACTTATTTTAATCTGCATTTTATTATGCATATAAAAATAAACACACATTGTTTGAAAATGTATTGGAAAATATGAAGTTGGTGCAGTCCCATATTGAAAAATAAAGGCATACCAGTCTCCATATGAACTTTTAATTTAAATTTCAGCTGCAAAACGTGAATTGTGTTCAAGTTTATTATTTTTTGCTGATCATTAGAAGCAAAATTAGCTAGCTATGCGGTTGTGTTAAATATGTCAGGAAGAAATGTAAGGGGTCGTCCATAAATGACGTAGCTATTTAGGGGGGGTAGGGGGATCTTTACGGGGCCCATATAGCTGTAGCGGTAAACGCGCAGCTATTCAGCAAGACCAAGCTGAGGGTCGTGGGTTCGAATCCCACCGGTCGAGGATCTTTTCGGGTTGGAAATTTTCTCGACTTCCCAGAGCATAGAGTATCTTCGTTCCTGCCACACGATATACGCAAGCAAAAGTGGTCATTGGCACAGTAAGCTCTCAGTTAATAACTGTGGAAGTGCTCATAAGAACACTGAGATGCAAGCTGAGATGCAGGCTCTGTCCTCTGTTTTGTTTGACTTATAAACTTGGTTTATAAAATGATGATTCAGCTTCAAAACATTCATCAATTTTAGATTTTCTTGATAAATGCAATCAAACAGATTTTTCAAAGCTTTAAATGGTTGTGTAAATATTATATTATATTCGGGTCTTAATTGATAAATTTATAAATAAACAAAATCAAAGTTGAATAAATAAATTAAAAATCAATGCTTTAACTACTTGGAGTACATTGTTTTCTCATTTGTTGACAAGTCATAAAGTCAGCCGTTTTCAAGACTATAAAATATGCTCTTTTCGGCAAATATTACATGAAACAAGATATTTATACCGTGTATTATGCATTCAATGTTGCAGGAGATCTCACTTAATCAACTCATCGATTTGTTTTGATGTATCAATGCTCTTGATGGAATAGCCTGAATATTAATGAGGACAACAGATTCGAGTGATATCGAAATTTCCCTATCATTCAATTTTATTGATAACTTGGTAATTTGATATTTTTTTATTATTTAACTTCATTATAGGTTGTGTAGGTTTATTTTATTATGAAGAAAGATAATGAAGTTCAGCTCAAATATTAATAGAGATAAATAATTTGTATAATAATCGCTAAAATTTTCTAAACATTCCAAATATATCAAGTGTAATCTTTTCTTTATCTAGCCACTGAATATAGATTTGAATGGATTTGAATTTGGATAATAATTCATTTCGAATTTATATATTTTATTGTTCATTTTCATTGAAATCTATTTCCTAACAAAGAATAATTTAAAAAAAAGCAATCCTCTAATAACGAAATTTCTGTTCTAACTAAAAATAAACTAGAAATATATTGTACCCTAACTCAACAATAACGAGCTTCATCAATCCAATCATTTTTTTTCACATTTTCTAAAGTAAACTTGTTTGTCTTGGTAACAACAGCAAAAGTAATACAATTTAGCCTATATGAAACTAGATACCAAAATTATGTAACAGCAAACTGTGTTTATTTGAAACTGTTTTCCAAATAACTTTCGAGCGCTACTGTATATCATACTGTTAGATTAGATTATCCTTACATTTTAGTCAGTAATTAATATCAAATTTTGTATTGAACTTCTGAATTCTAATTTTTTGTTTCAACCCAATCACTGAGGAAAATTAATAAAAAAACATAAAGGGGAGCCTTCCTTAGCCGAGTGGTTAGAGTCCGCGGCTACAGAGCAAAGCCATGCTGAAGGTGTCTGGGTTCAATTCCCCGTTGGTCCAGGATCTTTTCGTAAAGGAAATTTTCTGGACTTCCCTGGGCATAGAGTATCATCGTACCTGCCACACGATATACGAATGTGAAAATGGCAACTTTGGCATAGAAAGCTCTCAGTTAATAACTGTGGAAGTGCTCATAAGAACACTAAGCTGAGAAGCAGGCTCTGTCCCAGTGAGGACGTCAATGCCAAAAAGAAGAAGAAGGGGGGGGGGGGGGGTGCTTGATATGCTACGTATTTTCCAAGGGGAAGTATCAGCATTTGTGACGAAACGGTACGAGAGGGGAGGGGGGTGTAAAAAATCAGTGAAAAATGCTACGTTATTTATGGACGGCCCCTAATAGAAAATTATAAACATTTGTATGAAAGAAAAACTTCAAAGTTTGAGCGCTATTTTCTCAGTGCCTACTTTTTTCAATATGGGCCTTTATGGGCAGCATTAGTTGTTCTTAGAAAAACTTTCTTATCGAAAATGTCTCTATCATGAAATTTTGTCCTGAACAACTAATTCCTATCACAATTCATAGATAGTCAAAATTAAAAATGATAAAAAAAGATTATTGCGTTATATAAAAATAAAATTTTGTTTTCATATTTTTCATGATAAAAAAAATCAGTATATATGTTCTATTGACTTCTCCATACGGTTTACTACAATCTCCCCACTGAACGTTCTGTTCTAAAATCAATATATCGGTGCCATAATTCTTAAAATAAATTGCTTGCAAAAACTCATAGCCAATTTGCAGAAGTTGTTCTTGGGTCAAAATGATCGATTCATCTATAGAAAACTCTTTTACTATTATACTAAAACCATGGTTAAAATTTAATCCCATATATGGGGCACGGTTTCTTATAATCGGCTCATTCTGGGTAGCATTCATCAGCATTGGATCGATATTTTTTTATCAATGTGAAAGTAGAACCGTGATCTTGTTTTATTTGAATAGCACCAGCAAAAGATTCCACAGAGTTTTCATGTTTTCAAGACTATTCATTTTATAAAGAGGACACCTTGTTTATGCTATATCTTTTCTATCATGTAAATAAAATCCCAGAGTATTCTGTCTGTCAGTAACGCTTTGAAAGGTTTCATTGAGCAGCATACACCAGCAATTTAAGAGCACAACAACAGTCAAATTAAGAGCACTGCAAAAGTCCATTTGAATGTTACAACATTACAATAGGGTCCTAAAGCCCTGTCCCAATTTGAGTGCCAAACACTTACGTTCAGGCCAAAAACACATGTTTACTCAATATTTTAATGTTTTTTATTTGTTTAAGTACAAAAAACATTTTTTTTATGTTTCTATAGATTTTGTCACACTCCTTGATTTGAACTCAAATTTTGGGTGTATTTTGTTTTCCGTGTCCCTTCCGAAATGTCAGATAGGAACAACCCCAGTGTTAAAACTAAAACCCCTGTGATATTTTTGTCGACTAAGCGAACGTCAAACATGATCTCAAGTGTCAAGGTTCATTTATGGATCCAATTTTGAAATTAAAGTTTTAATATGATATATCCGTTATTTGAGCGAGAAAAATTGCTAAAGTAGTTGCAGTAATATGATCTTTCGTGTTATTAAATGAAAACAAGATTTCATTAACCATTTTAGGACCCTATTGCAAATTGTGGAGCACTATAACAGCTATTGCACAGGGTGTTCTAGAGTTTTCCGGAGCTTTGTCCTTCCTAATTCGTATAAAAGTCACGATCTTTTTATCATTGTAGTTTTCCGGTTTTATGAACTTGGACGGTAATCAAAATGTAAACAAACCAACTTTATGCTGTTCGACCGCACTTAAATTCCGATGCATGTTGAAAATGTGATTCATTACGGGTTTCGTCATTTCAATATAAGGTTCAAAAACAAATAAGATTATGCAAAGGAAAGATAAACATGATTGTGGGCCGAATATTCTAGTTTTTTTTATTTACACAACCTTCTTGAGTCGATGTTCCATGGTTCGATATCGACTTATGAAGGCAAAATAAAAATATTTTTTATGGTAACTATAATGGTCCCCTAAAAGAGCTTTCCAAAGCATTCCTGTTCGATGACTCGATATATTCATTAGTCGATAGTCCCCTAATTACAATTCGATTCGTTTTAAATCGTTGAAGATCGCCATCGCAGCACAAAGATCTATACAGAAATTGTAGCCCTGGTTAATCGGGATTCAATGGAATATTCTAGAATTTTCAGTCAGATTCTTCTCTCTAATTTATAGAAGCTTCTGAAACTTTTGAAATATTTCACAACAGCATTTAAGGCTGTAATTATTTCAGATCAGAATAACGGCACTATAACAATGGAGTATTATTAGAGCATAAATTTGGGCGATTTTGCGTTCATAAATATCATGCGTGTCTCAGCTTATTATTCATACACCAATGGCATATTTATCAACAGAGAAATTTCTCCGTCCATGTTATCATTTTGCAATTGAACATAAACATTATTAATCTTTGAAAGAGGTTTTTGCTTGAAAATTCTTATGGAACGTGACTAGCCACGCTGGGTTAGCTAGTTTATCAATGAAATCATAATCGGTTTTCTGTGCATCGTAATACTATTATTTTCCTCTTATATGGAAATCTTACAAAGAAGAACAAAGAAGTTTCGACAAAAACTTCCTAGAAAAGATGTTCTTCAAACTTAAACAATATTTTTCACATACCAAAAAACCGAATTTTTATGAATGAATTGTGTTTTGGTATACTTAACTATTATACTTGGCTAAAGACCTACCAATCTTTGACCATTCTAAACATTGTTTCTTATTCGTGTGAATTATAATTATTTTGATGGCTTTTTTGTTATAACACCATCGTGCAATAATATAATAGTCGAACGATACTGTATACAGAAAACCGATTACGATTTTATTGATATATTATAAAGATATAGCATGCACAAGGTGTCCACTTTATAAAATGAACAGTCCTTAAGTAAGTTGTACAATAGAGAATGTGGCTACTCTGGTAGGTGATAAATTATTATGAATATACATTAAACTTGTTCAACATACGATGATTAACGCTTTAAAGGAGACTTGACTGTATATCTTTATTTTGCTGGGGATAACACATGTTCACATGTTTATCAATAGCATGAGCAATCATGCATATGAAACGTAAAACCACATCGACTTTGGTTACACTTCATTTCAAGAGTAAGTTTGGAGCAGTAGATAAATAGTGTGCTAGTCAATCCGATGATTATGGTTCGTAACTGGTTTGCACCCTCTCGGTTTTTTGCGTGTTTCCATACTTCCAATACATGCACTTAAAAGGCATATGTGTGGAAGTTTTATTTTTTAATACATGTGTTGGTGATCTACGCACATGAAAAATAAATACACATGCGACAACAACCAGGATCGATCCATGGTCATGAGCGTGAGAACCAAATACTATACCACAGCACTAAACCCGCTTGTTGGTATGCGTGGTGCAAAAAGCATATCAAGTTGTACTTCCCCATTTGTACCGTAAAAACTGCTCGACTCAATGACCGGATTATCTGCCTATCAATAGACGCTCAAAAACGTCATGTCGCTCAGAAGAACACTTTTCCGCCATCAATAGACGCAGAAAACGCCTATAATGACGGTTTCAACTTTTGGGTGCAATGAAGTCATGCGATGCTCCATCGCGAGCTAGCTCATCAGCCAATTCATTTCCAGCGATGGAAGAATGGCCAAGTACCCATACAAGGTTTACAGAGTTGACTGAATTCAGTTCCTCAATTTGAGTTCGACATGCGATAGCAAGCTTCGACCTTGAGTTGGCCGAAGCGAGAGCTTTTTTAGCAGCCTGACTATCTGAACAGAAGTATATGACTTTACCCATTACGCGCTGTTGAAGTGCTGATTGCACTCCACACATAAGAGCAAATATTTCCGCCTGAAAAACGGTGCAGTTTCTACCAAGTGAGTAAAACTGATTCAGCCTTAGCTCACGAGAATATACTCCTGCACCAGCTCTACCTTCAAGAAGGGAGCCATCAGTGTAACATACTATATTGTTTGATATACTTCTTTCCAAATAGCCAGACGTCCACTCTTCCCGTGAAGGGAATTGTGTGGTAAATGTCCTGTAAGGAAAGTGACAAGCAATTGTGAGATCACTTGGAGCAAGGACCATTTTGTCCCAATTCACCAGAAGTGGAAACAACGAAGTGTGTGTAGATCTACGATTCACTGGATTTTTCTCCAGTAGATCCAGTACCCATAAACGGTAAGAGCAAGAAAGTGCTTCTTGTTTAAGATATATGTGTAGTGGCACAATGTCGAAAAGAGCCTCGAGCGCTGCCGTGGGAGTCGTAGAGAACGCACCAGACATCGCCATCAAGCACATCCTTTGGAGATGGCCCAATTTTGATTGGATTGTTCTCACTTCGCCCTTTTGCCACCACACAAGACATCCATATGCCAATATTGGTCGAACAACTGTTGTGTAAATCCATTTGATATATTTGGATTTGAGGCCCCAAGTTTTACCAAAGGTTCGCCGGCATTGTCCGAAGGCCATACAAGCTTTTTTGACTCTGAAATCAATGTGAGCTGTCCATAAAAGTTTGGAATCTAGAATGACTCCGACATACTTTACTTGATCAGTCACATTAATCTCAGTGCCAAAAAGACGTAGAGGTCGAATTCCATCGCGGTTTCGTCTTTCCGTAAAAAGAACAATACTTAGATGTTTTATTCGGGGTAACCGAAAGGCCATATTGGCGACACCAACTCTCGACTACCTGAAGAGCACTTTGCATCAGGTCGAATAGGGTGCTTATGCACATACCAACTATCAGAGCTAGATAGTCGTCGGCAAATCCATAAGTTGGAAAACCGCAATTATTGAGATGCCTCAATAGCGTATCTGCTACGAGATTCCACAAAAGTGGTGACAAGACTCCCCCTTGGGGGCATCCGCAAACACTCAATTTTCGAATCGCTGCTTGACGCAATGTCGAGAAGAGATGTCGGTTTTTGAGCATTTGATGAATCCAATTGGTAATCATTGTAGGTAGCCCATGGTTTCGTGCGGCTTCCAATATGGTATCGAAAGACACGTTATCAAAGGCACCCTCAATATCCAAGAAAACACCCAAGCAGGATTGCTTCTGAGCGAATGCTCTCTCGATATCGTATACAACTTTGTGTAAAAGAGTCACAGTGGACTTTCCAGATTGGTAAGCATGTTGATTCACATGAAGAGGCATGTTTGCCAAATAAACATCACGGATGTGATGATCGATAATGCGTTCCAGACATTTCAGAAGAAAAGAGGTCAGACTGATTGGTCTAAAACTCTTCGCTTCTTCATACGACGCACGTCCTCCTTTCGGGATAAACTTTACAGTAATATCACGCCAGGATCTGGGAATGTACCCGGTAGCAAAACTGCTTACAAGTAGCTTTTTCAAAACATGTTTGATAAACTCAAATCCCTTTTGGAGCAGAACAGGATAAATCCCATCCGCTCCTGGAGATTTGAAAGGAGCAAAACTATTGAGTGCCCATTGAATCGATTCAGTAGTTACGATACTGCGAGCTGAAGCAAGAGACTCGTAACTACATGAAAAGACATTTGGTTCATCCGTAGATGCTATGTCCACACATCCGGGGAAGTGTGTATTGAATAAACATTCTAAGACTTCTTCATCGGAAGAAGTAATGTACCATTAGGTAAGCGAATTTCGTTCACTTGGAAATCCTTAGATTTTGCAAGGATTTTGTTCAACCGACTGACTTCACTCAAACTGGAAACATTTGTGCAAAGGTTTTTCCAGCCGGATCGTTCAGCAGAACGAAGAGCCTTCTTGTAAGCCTTGCGAGCTGACTTGAACGACTCTGATCCAGCTGAACGGCGTCTGTTCCAACTCCTTCTACATTGTTTCCTGAGTCTAGTCAGATCGGAATTCCACCATGGGGTCCCTCTTGTAGTCTTTACAGACCGCATCATCCAGATCACTTGGATTTTCAATGGACGGAGAATATCCATGAAATTTGGTCGCAACCAATTCAATGTAGAGTTCCCAGTTTGTTGACCGGGGATTCCTAAAACGCAAAGTCTGCGCAGTTACATTTGAATGTTCAAAGAAGATGTAGCGATGATCAGATAATGATTCCTCATCTGATACATGCCAATTCGTCAACTCGTGACTGATTCTATTCGAGCAGAGGGTTATGTCTAACACTTCTTCTCTATTAGAAACCATGAAGGTTGGGCGATTGCCTATGTTAAGTAATCCAAGGTCTGTACTACTTAAATATTCCATCAGACTGGAGCCTCTCAAATTTATATCTGAGCTGCCCCAGATGATGTGATGAGCATTGGCATCACTGCCCACAATCAGCGGAAGGCCTTTTGTTACGCAGTGTACGACAACTCGTTTGAAGTCATCCGTTGGGGATGGTTCATCATGTGGTAAATATACCGAACAATAGACGTATTTCCTGTTGAGGTCACCAACAGAAACATCGATTGTGACAGCACATACATCTCTGGTAGTTAACTCAGAAATGAGTGTAGCAACGATTGCTTTATTAACGAGCACGCATGCTCGGGGCATGGAGCGCGAGTTTGCCATTTCAAGTTTGCTGAAAGTAGCAAAAACTGGGTCTACAAGGTTACCTAGATAGAAGTTCCCTCTACGAAAGTAGGGTTCTTGAACTAGCGCCACTTGGGCTGCACCATTTTGCATGAGTCTGCAAAGATTGATCGTTGCTGTTCTTTTATGCTGAAGATTGATCTGAGCTAACCTAACCGTAGCCACTACCCAAACTAGGCAGGATTAAGCTTTTTGCAATCTCAGCACGAAAAAGACCAGCAACGAAAAAACCAGAGCGGTATCTATTTGAAGTCGCCAAAGGCGAAAGAGCACAGAATACACTGTGTAAAATGCATAATGCGAATCCATATAGGTGGCAATGTAAATTAAATGTCAACATATTCATAATCCTACCCTTATTAAGCCTCAGGATAGAGACTGAAGAAGGGCAGCTGATTATCTCGGAGAAACACAAGGTCACCTGCACCATTGCTCCGGGTAGCACAGGAAAGACTCAATACTGTGGAGGGCGCCCTGGTACCCCACAGGCTCCGTTTGCGGTTAGGTTTTATTTAGACCCCCCTAACCATTCATTCCTAGGCACGGTACGCATCACACCATAAATTAGGGGTCACCTGTGAGGTGGACTTTTACCACCGGAACAGGCAGTCCGTAGTGTTAATTCTTAGCCAGTTGAAACAACCGCTACCGACACTACGCGGCTATCTAGGCTGCTCGGGAAAAGGAGGTTAATATTGATGATTAACTCCTGACGTGCCCAAATAGCTAATTAACCAAGCCTGCGACAAAAAAAAAACTCAGTGAAAAGAAATGCATCAATCAATAATTTTATAGACCCATTTCGTGCCAAATCGAATTCCGAGCTGGTAGCACCTTCTCAGATTTCAATGAAATTTTCTGAATGTGTAGACCTTGACTATGTAAGCTATTTAGCATACTTAGGGCCAACTTCTTCACCCCCGCTTAGGCCTTAAACCCAGTTTAATCATATGGGTAAACGTGGTTTAGAGCTTAAGCGAAGGTGAAGAAATCGGCCCTTAGTTCTTCCACAATTTATCTGGAGGACGCGAAAATTTTTCTCTGCCGTCAAAACAGAAATTTTATTCTGCTAGTTTATATTCAAATATTCATTGTTTAAATATAATTGTTATGTACGAGAAAAAAAAATAAAAATAGATGAAAGTGAAGTGAGTGACTTGTGTTCCTGATGCTGTGATTCAACTGGATTTGGCTGCCATGGTATCAGGACAAACCATATTTTTCCGTCCGGAGGGGACAGACATAATTACAACACATCAATCCGGTGAGTTTGTTCCGTTATTATTATGCATAGAATCTTAGAATTAGTCTTATTATATGATGCTTCGAAACTTCTAGAATCGGTATTTTTTTCGTTTTCCGGGTGTTCGATAACGCATTTCAACATGTCAGTTGTCACGAAACTGATTTTTTTTTGCTCGTTTTCACAGACAGTTTTTCGGTTTGCCCGTTCCGGTCAGTTTACTTTTAGAGAGCGCGTAGTGCTTGCAAGTTTTTTGTCCGCTTACATATTCAGAACGCGTTTTCATAGTTCTTTGTTTGTATTTTTTTTTCTTTTTTTAAGAACTGTCCGATGACCCTGGAGGGATCGGTTCTGTTTTGTATTCAATACTGAGCAGAAAACTAATTGTCTCCAAAGTTAAATACACATATTTTCTCTTTTGATTGCCGGCTATCAAAAGATTAAATTTAAAACAATTAAACTACAAATGCCCTGGGTCCATCGCCAGCTTCTCAGGCGAATCCAGACCTGACCTTATACCCCTCCCAAACCCCACCTCCGTAGCACTTATGAGGGCGTCGCTGAGTCGGTGGCCTCTCATTAAGTAAGTGCTACATCAACATTTCCTTCCCTTGTCCCAAGTTACGGTAAAGATGGGCGTGGCCAGGAATAGCAATATTCTTGCGTTTGGTAATATTATTCAAGATTGGTTCAAGGTTTATTCCCCAGCCTTGTTCCTGAAGGCAGTCTTGATGAGATTAACAAACGAAACATTAATGTTGTTAGTATCCAATCTACGAAGTATACCGTAACTACGCTAACGCTAACGCTAACGCTAACAGTAATACTTTTTCAAGTCAATACAAACTATCAAGACTGAGTTTCATCACTTTGAAATGAATTTGACCAGGTCGATATCAAAAAACATTTCCTTCCAAGGATGCTGAAGGTTTCATTGGCACAACATACATTCTATGTTTTCTAGTTTATAGATGTGTTATGATGATTTAGAATCATTTCATTTTTATTAGGGTCAGTTTTGCAAAGAAATATTCATCGGTCTTGAAGGTGTAAGCAATACAGTTGGAAATGTCTGTGTCAAACAATCCACTGGTGCAATGCCTACATGTTAACTTTGAGTGTTTAAAATGATGTGCAAGCTTAAGTATAGAACTACTGAACTTATTTTTGATATCATACAGCATAGCAAGTATAGTTTTTTGCTCATAAAACCGTTTAATCTCGAATAATGTGCTAATTTCAATAGAAATTGCCTACATTTAGGCGTATTAGGCAGATTTTCAAAGAATAATTTTGCAATAAACTGATCAAATACTCGAGTTATAAGAATTTTGACAGCATTTTCAGATTCAGGAGACCCAAATTTAGTAGACAGGGAAATTTTCAATTCTAAAATCTGCTTTGTGATATGATGATCAATTTCGCCCCAATGAGTCATTTTAATTTTTTGATATTAAAACTCTTTTTATGACATGTTAAATATTATTTAATGAAAAATCAATTTCATAAACTGATAAAGATCAATGGAGTACTGGTTTTATCGAATTGTATTTGACATTATTGCAATTCTGAAGGATAACACAACAAAAAGTTATAAAATAGTGATCAATTTGCCTCCGGATTACGATACTTCACATGAAACCATCTCAATTAACCATCCGTTGTTAATTCCACCCTAGCCCTTATCATTCCAAACTTTTTACTTATTTTATCGTAGTTCCACTCTAACACAACACCGTTTTGGTTCCCTTCTTGTTCTTTATTTTCAATACACTTTCGCTGATTGTTTTCTCGCCTTGGTTTTTCAAAATCAACTACGCACGTTGCATCTCTTTACTAGAAACTTCTAGAACTTTTTTTTCGTTCTGTTCAATATCAAATCTGAAAAGAATCTCGAGTATTGTCATTAAAATTAAAGTTTTTTTTTTTTCAGAGAATTGTTGAAGCAATATATAAGACGCAAGCTTGATTAGTTTTATATTTTATCTTCGTCATTTAGGCACTATATTTTAAAGTTAAATCCTGTGTAAGGTTAAAGCTGTGTTCAACCATTGGACCATTGGAAAACGACGTTCTGATAAAAGTGCCTGAGCAAAAGTTGTCCCCAATAGTTCAAAACTAAATCAATAATCAATAATGAACTATAAACTATAAATCAATTGTTAGCTAATTGTTTAACAATAGTTTTACCGTGAGATCACTTATATCTTTATTTAGTGAGATGTATGAGCTTATGAATATTTGCTGATCATTATTGAGCTGATCTTATCAATTCGAATCAGCAATTACTAGAAAAGAGTACAATTGAGCCCATTTAGCAAAAAGAATAGTACACAAGTTTTTAAGACAAAAAAGAGTACACGTACTCTAAAAAGAGTACGTCTGGTAACCCTATATATAGGTACCTCCAATAGTCCAATCCAATTGCCTACGAAGTAGTGAGAACTGTCACAACATTGCTTTTGTTTGCTGTGAGAAAGAAAATATAAAGAGAATTGCTACATGCACTCTGTCTCAAAAAACGCCAAGAATCTGGGTAAACAATTTGCTAATTGGGTAACATTTCCATATGCTTTTTGATGAGTCTGGAAAGCGTGTGCAAGTTGCGTTGAGGAAAACAAAAATAAACTGTGTATTATGAGCGCATACGAGTGTTCGTGTGCAAATGTCACTAAGCTCTAGACGAGTTCTGTTTGATCCATCGACCTTGACGCTTGCTCCTACGGGAGCGGGTGATGAGGTTAGGATCAATCGTGTTGCGCGTCGCTCGCGTGGCACGGTGGAATAGTGTCGCGGGTAGCGGAACACGTTAATAGTATTTGATCCTTTGATCTTGTCGCTTGCTCCTATGAGGGCGAGTGATGAACATTTGTTCGACATTCAATGCGTTTATCGAGTTATATCGCGAATCGGGTTAGGCGCATTCATTTCAAATTATATATTTATCGTTTACCAAAACGAATCCCTCCCCCATATCCAAACTCCCAGTGTTTACTTGTGGAAGTGCAGAGGACTCCTCGGCTTCCATAAAGCAAGTAACACGTCAACATTTCCCTCCTATCCCCAAATTGACCTGCATTCGGACGCAGCCAGTGCCGTTATTGTTTATTATAATAATGAGAGCACCAGTACTTACACATTGAGCATGCTACTGATCCCGAGTAGCGTCTGTTGGTTCCCTGTGTAGGTAAAGCTGTTCTTGCAATAACGGAGTAGCATCTGCGGGCGGTCAATCATACTTTTGCTCATATGCTCATGTAGCATATATTGCAGCGCAGAGCCGATCATCTCATCGGATCTATCGAACTAAGGGGCATCGTTTCAAGCCGCAATCAGATTATAATTTAGCAAAAAACTTCAAAATAGATCATTAACGATTGAATGACAATGACGGCGAGGTTGGGAGAAAGAGAACAATATTTTTCGTTTGTTTTGCTCGTCACGGAGGTGTTACTTTTTTGACAGTCAAACGCACTAAAGCAGTCCGTTATATCCCCAAACCCTGCCTTGAGGAAGCACTAATGGCAGCTATAAGTTTTCTGAGAATTTTTTGTTCTGCCATGCGAACGCCTATAATACTGGGTGAATGCTGTTTTAAATGCTTGTTGGTTACTTGGGTAGTGTTTTTAATGGTTACACCTAAAAAAAGTAACTTCAGATTTAGTCTATCTTGTCATTCAAAACTTCAGAGGTTATAAATAACTAAACAAACCAACTTTGAGTCAAATTTTCATAATAATTGAATTAACATTGAACGTAACTCCAAAATGGGCTCTACGACTTGTTTTTCAAATTTTGCCTAGACATGCAGCTTAGCTAAAGAAAACGACTGGTGAGCACAGATATGATGGAGATTTTTTTTCTGATAATAACGCTTAGAGGAACACCGTGGTTTCAGCACATCATAATTTTGAGCTACAGGTTGCCGAAACAGTATAAAAGGCCCATTTTACCAATGTTTACATGAAATTAAAACTATAATTGAACTTTTTAGTGATCTAATCCACAAAGCATGCAGAATATGACTGAATCCGAAACAGGAGCCTGGAGACAATTTTCAGAACCCCACTCAGTGTCGTTGGTGCCAACATGTTGTTGCAACAGTGAGGTCATGATACCAAACATTGCCACATGGATTCTAAATGCATTATTTTCGGAGGTTCTTCTCACGCTAAGGACGTGTGGCCTGTGAAGGAAGAAACCAAGAATTCGTAGGCGCAAACTGTAGGGACAGGGATAATTCTAACGTATGGAATTGCCCTTCGTGCAAACGAATCGTTGAGGCTCATACAAGGTTACGTTTTTTGTAGCCGGAATTCCCCAGGCAGAATCTCCAACAATTCTGATTTTTCAGTTAACGATCGCTTGCTTGATGATCATACCCATTATGTAAATTATTGCCATGCTCATTCACAAGCTTATTTTCAATTTTAGCTCCTCCACTTCATTTTTTTAATCTTTCGAATTGTTTCAATCCAAATGGAAATACCCATGCTTATGTCGCTGAATGTAATTTCTATTCCATCTTTTCATCAACGGAAAATCCCAACATAAAATGTACCTATTCGTAGTAACATGTTTCCCTCTGATTTTGATTTTTAAACTGAACAATTGAATGAAATAATTGATGCACTATTCAGAACCACCACTATAACTGAAGCAGTTCAAGTTGGTGTAAAATTTGCTAATCAAATTGTTGGTGAAATGGATTCAATTATTTGGAATGCTCGTTCTTTTAATGGTAAAGAAGGCGAGCTGTTTAATTTTCTATCAGCTAATAACATAAATATAGTACGCAACTAGGATTGTCAGAACCTGAAGGTCGTATACACAAAAGTCAATTTGGACAAATTGAGATGTAAAATTTTGAAAAATAATGAAATCGTTCTGGTGGACTTAGATCCCACGACTCTCAATACGCTAGATTGGGTGCGTTAACCAACTATGCCACAGAACGGGTAAAGATTCTACAGCGCCATCGAACAAGCTGAAACCAGAATCCATCACGACCCCATATTCTCCTTCACAATCCTACATCTCCTTCGGCTCTCTTAGATACCCAATTCGACTCTCCTAAGCGTGCTTATGAAAGTTTGTGTGTTTCTGTTGCAACACAGCTTGGTAAGTATGCTTTCATAGCTGCTTATTTGCCTTTTCAATGCGACGGGTAGCAAGTTAATTTGCTTAAAAGTGACTTGCGGAAATTGACTCGCAATAAGTCATTTTTTTATCATTGATGACTTTAATGTAAAACATCGCTCATGGAATAACTTACAAAGCAACTTTTTTTTTGGTGGGATATCGACCGTTGAGACTGATTTTCAAGATTTCTAGGAGTATTTTCGGTTCTCGGGTTTCATAATAAAACAATTGTTTTGATTGAAGCCGAAGTTTCGAGCATTTATTTGCTCATCTTCAGGGAAAACTACAATTTTACAAAATTATGGTTTTGGTAAAGTCAAGTCCGAACAATAATTAAAATTACTTACATCGTTAATTGCTTTTAAGTCAAGTGGATTTGAACAAACATGGATCGAACGGCTAACAACATTACACTGGAATTACAAATAAATTTCGGACATATTGATATAATTAACATTAACTTTGTATAATTTTAACGGAGCACAAAATCACACAGCTTTCACCCGAGCACATCTAAACAGGTTTAATACAAAATGTCAATGAGTGATAACTCAGATAACTCAGGGAGAATCTGTGGAACAGACGAAAAAAAAGCAATTAACGATAGTAGTTTTAATTATAGTTCGGACTTGCCTTGAGCAAATATATAGACCGTGCTGTTATTTTGAAATACTGTTTAATGGAGCGATTTTTATTCTCGGCATTTCCAATCGAGATTTGATATCATCGGATTGGTGTTTTATCTTAACACGGGCTTTAAATTAACTACCTGAAAATTCCAACCCAAATGTGAGAAAGAAAAAACATAATCAGGAAAACCGTTTTTTCTCTTGCCCGGGAACGTCTGCACGACCGTAAAAGATTTAACATCCCTCGAAAGATTTATCCGATTTATCTAATCAGCTCCATCCTGGACCCTTTGACCGTGAGGGGAATCAATGAAACGTAGTTTTTTCACCCTAGCGTAGCATTTCCGAAGAGACACTTTTCCGCTTTCGTTGCGTCACTCGACTGTATGGCAACGCTATATTTCTACCATTATTCGACCGAGGGCAGCCGTAGCAAGCACTTAACATTCACGCCTCATCGACCGGGCCCAAAAGATGTTCCATCGGGTTTGGAGATCTGCCATATTGGCCATACATGTTGGAGGCATGGATCAGTGGCTCCCAAATAATTATGAAGGAAACCAGAATTCAGTACTTTACAATTTAATCCCCCTTGCGTTTGTATCCTTTGACAGTCGTGCACTAGACTCGACTCCTTCAACTAAACGTTGTTGGATTTGATTTCTGAAGGGATCCCTGAAATTGTTTCATAGGATATCTCTGGACCACTCCTCGAGAAATTTGAGAATAAATTCTGGAAGACCCTGTGGAATAGTCGTGAAAGTCTCCGAAAGTTTCACTTGAGCCTCTCTAGAATTTTGTACGAAAAGCAGAAGAAGGAAAAAGGGTCTTCAGATACCATCTTGGTAACTTTACAAATCTTCCATTAAAAATAGAAATTTTTAGTAATGTGCGTCAAAAAATAAGTACAAAATCTTTTTGGGTTGAAAATTTTATTGCCATTTTTCAAATGGGCTCATTTGAAGAATTGAGAAACGCTACGGACCTACTTTTCTACCCTTGTTTGTCGTCAGTCAACCAAAATAAACCTCAACGTTGTTGCTTGCCGTCTAGGGAAAAGCACGAAAACATCCAAATAAAACAATATGCATGCATTCGCTATTTTGGCTGTTGCCCCCAGAGAAGCATGCGGCCACTCCTTTGAACTGAACCTCCCCCTATTGCACTTTGTTTTAACGACGACAGCGACAAAGAAATCCCCTTATCTGAATCCACTTGATTGCTTCACAACAGCATCCAATCATGACATGGGACAGCACCCCTTGGGCAATGATTCTAGCTTTCCACCTTGTGCTCATTCTGGAACAACAATCCCGCCGAAGGTTTTGATCGAAACTCATTCATCATCATAAACACTTGAGGACACAGTGATTCAAGTTCGAGTTATCATCCTTCACCGCCAACGTTCTTAGTAAAAACAATCAAGAGAACCTCAGCGTAAAGTGACCAGACGTCCCGGATTATCCGGGACAGAGCAATTTTCAAGTTGACAGTATAGTGTCAATACTTTTTATTTCAGTTAACTTAGTATTTAGTACATGTCTTAGATTGGATATGAATGTAAATTGCAAATCAAATATAGACAGCGGTTCATTGGAGATGAGATCTGATAAGCGTCCCGGATTTTTTCCGGGACACCTCTGGTCACATTACCTCAGCGCCAACACATGCATCACGATCATGGGCGTAGCTAGTATTTCCGGTATTCTTTGAAAAAAAAAAAAAAAAATCTTTCAGATAAATATTTTAGGTCTCTACCGAAAAATCTTTTTTAAATATCTCAAGTATTTCTTTCCTTTGAACATAGGTACAATAAATTACACAATTTACAGGAAATTCTTCGATTATCGATCAAATGTATTTGACAATTTCTACAGAAATTCGTCCATACATACTACAGGGATACACTACCAAGAATTCTTTCGTTATGGTAGTGTAGGTTCTGAAAATATAATAGTAAGAGTGCCTGCAATAATTTCTGCGAGAATCCCAGAAACAATTGTTGGATATGTTATCTCAAATGATCTTTTAATAATTCCAAGTAAGCCTAGAGGTTTTGAAACCCAGATTTATTGTGAGATTTTCGCATGACGCAATTATTCCATCATCATAATAAAATTAAAACTTTTTTAGTAAATCTGTTAATTTGTTTTATTTTTGCTCCCCTCTAGCTACACCCATGATAACGCTTATGTCGTTCGAAACCGTGCTGATACTGCTCTTGTTGCCCCGGTAAGGATTAATCCATCAGAGCCAGGTCTGGAAGGCAAAGATGACATCCCCTTTCAGGGTGCATCATTGCTGACATTATTCACTTCAATGCACTCCTGTCTTTTGCTATTTTTCTTATTGTGCCCCTCAAGGATGCAGCACACCCCACGTTTGAAGCACCCACTTGCACAATTTTTGATTTCGCTCAAGAATACTTAAACTTGGTGAAAAGCACTTCCAGGCGAAGAGGAGGCAGGCACAAGTTTCGTCGAAGCCATAAACTCCGACAAAAATTGCGGTTGAAAATTGCCGGAGGTTCCCGAGGCAATCTTTGTAGCCATTTTCGTAATACTGTCACCAATAAACGATATTTACGGGTCGGCAATGTGGGAATGCAAAGCGGGCTTTAAAGTGGAATCGAAAGTTTATTATTATTTATAGTGGTTTTGCGCCAAAACTTTGTTCAAGTGTCGTTATTCATTCAATTAAAACTTTATACCGAGATCGGCGGTGCAGCATGAAGAAGTGTAAAATGGAATGCCGTGAAATTAATTGGATTTATGTGTGTGGCCAAAAAGAATTTAAGCTTGGTTCGTTCGAAAACCCAATTAAAAAAAAGATTTACCTAGTGTATGTGTGATGGAAAGCACTACATGTTGATAAAAAAAATAAAACATAACCTTTACCAGGTCTTTCCTGTCAATAACAAAATAGTTTGTTAGAAGTTCGTCAAGCTAAAAATCTGCAAATTTATTATAATGGGATTTTCCTTAAGTTTTGTCATGAAACACATTTGAGCAGATTTCCTTTGATATAGTAAACTGCATTTATCTTATGCAACCTATGCAATGAGTAGTAGTCATCATATTAGGTGTGCTTTGTGTTGCCACACACAAATCCGATCAGCAAAATGCCACATCATCTCCGACAGCAGCCCAGACATAAGAAGCTCGGTCTTCCTTATTCCGGCTCATTGACTTGCTAACTTGATACCCAGTGCATATACCTCCTATACAACACACTTACATAAAGTACGAGCAGTTATAGTGGATTTCATGTCCTGCAACCGAAGATAAAATGGATTACCGTAATCCGGGGTATCATTGATCAGCGGGGGTAACATTGATCGGAATGACTCATCTCGTAAAAATCTCGTATCATAATTTATTGACCAAACATTTCTAAATCACGAATGGTGCTTCTCATTCTTACATTCATGAGCTAATAAAAGTGAAGATTTATGCGAAAATTGCGTTACCGTATGCGTAAATATGTCAACTTTTCGAAACAATGGTTTCAATTGTTAGGGATGACACTGCCGAGGATTCATGTCTCACATAAGTCCTGAAAACGATATGAACAAGGAAAATGCGATTCTCACTAAAAATGACATCGCCAAAACGATTCCGTTGTCGAAACTTCCATAAGTATGCTCAATTAGGCAACATTAATTAATTACTGTTAAGAACATAGAATTTCCTTAGGAAATTGCCTACCTTTAGGCGTATTCCGTGGTTCGAGATTTTTTTAATTTTAAAATAACTCAAAAAATAAATGACTTGTAATTGTTTGGTCTTCATTTTCGGCTTCAGAGGCCACGCTTTAAGTAAGTAACGACATTTCAACATTACCGAACGTTGTTTACATAGGTGATCAATGTTACCCCATATCAACTAAATCAAAAAATCGCCTAAAACATTTTTTAAAACAAGTTTAAATCTTTCAAAAAACAAAATACAGTATGCAGTCACGAGCTATGCGTGGCAGTACTTGTTTTAAAAATATAAAATTTGCAACATTTGCATTTTCAAACGAAATATTCAAGAAAAATTCAAAAAAATGATCAATGTTACCCCGGATTACGGTACGATGAACTTCTAGCAGATGCCCCACCGAAGTGCATGTAAGGGGGGAAATCAATTTAAGTCCGTCTTTATGGTCGAATTATAGTTACGGTTATACGGAGCATCATCGCTTCAATTCCGAATGCTTGTCTGCGATTTTCACTACGCCCAGGATGGAATATAGTCTCGCTCGACGACCATAACCCAGATATATGGCGCTCTGTTTATGTTGATGAACGACATTAGGATGCCGCCAATGGCTTCCGCTATAGTTTCGAGACCCATAAAACCGCTGTGAACCGTACTCGCTTATCATGAACCGCTGGACAATCCAATTATAAACATTATTGTTCGGGAAACCGCTCAATCCGGAAAACAGTCGAAACATACAGAAAAGGGAATGCTCAATCTGGTATGACGATTTGAAGCTTAAATTTCTTGAAGTTCTATGAACAACACCAAATTCTTTTGCTGACAGAAGTTTTGATTCTTCTTCTCCACAGCTTCAACGTCCCAACTGGTACAGAGCCTGCTTCGCAGCTTAGGCTTCTTCGTCAATTGATCATTTTTGCTTTCGTATATCGTGTGACGATCTCGAAGTTACTGATTGCTCTGGGAAATCGAAAAAAATCCATTGCGGAAAGATTCTTGACCAGTGGGATTCGAACTCGCGACTTCAGTTTGGTGCTTCTGTATAGTTGCACGTTTATCGCTACGAATATCTGGTTCCCAATTTTGGAACTACTTAAAGCCAAAAAACAGTACTTCTCAGTGCTACTTTTGAAACCTATAGATCCCTTTTCGATCTTTGTTAGAATCCGTTCCCTTCGATTTTTCTCTGGACCTGTTAGCGAAAACTAAGGGTGGTAAATCCTTCGAGGACACCGACTTGCGAAAAAATCTCTAAGCTCACGTCGATTGTATAAAGCATATGGTTGCTTAGCTTAGCTTAGCTTAGACTGACTACACATATCAATGGTTGCTATTCCGTGATTGACCGACGTCAGTGAAAATGCACAAGAATCAACTAGAAGATCGGCTGGGATTGGCCATAATCTTCTTCAGTGTGCATAATTCAGTGCCTCTATTTATACATGGTCAATAACGGCGCCGGCCACGTCCTTGCAGTCAGGTGGATTGGGGGAAGGAATGTTAGTGTGTAGCCTTTGCTATTTGGAGACCGGTTTGCCTCTGCATCTCCACAAAGGTTACTGGGAGGATTTTGTTAATGGGAGGATCGTTGGGTCACAGGATTCACTTTGATAAGCGATTAGACCAAGATAAATAATTATTGGTGAGATATAAACATGCTTATATGTAAATATTTTCATTTGATATGAACAATATCTATGTAGAGAAAAATTATGCCGACACTTGACGTGTCAAACCATTCAAAGTTTTTTTAATTACAAAAATAAAGGTAAAAGGAGAAAAATGTTTTGAAAAAAAAAAAAAAAAATTAGACATAAATAATTTATGAATCAGAGTTTATGTCGACACTCACAGTGACGAACCTTTCATAGTTTGTTGAAAAATCATATTTACGTCTCACCGTTGTAACGATTAAAGGTGCAATCATATATATTTTAAGTATAGATTAGAAATAGTAGCATGAAACGAGCTCACCAATTATCCGTCATCCTTGAGCAGCAACAATCCACTTTCAGCTTCACTCGTTTGCTCGGCTTTATAAAAGCACTAAGAGAAAATAGGCGCGCGACCCGAGAGGGAGAACAACTGACGACTGCTCGGGCTTTCTTGACGCAATGCCCAGGTGCAAGCGTCAACGTCGAAAGATCAAAAAGAACTAATCGAACGCGGCACTTTTTCACTTTCACTCGACCGATGCGCGACATGTTTGATCCTGCCCTTATCGCCGGCCTCCGCAGGAGCAAGCGTCAAGGTCGAAGGATCAAACACAACTCGATTGTATAGTGCATATGGTTGCTACCACAAAAAGGAAGCATGACTATCTGAGTTCACAACTTTCTTTCAAAAAAGCCGGTTTTAGAACTGTCACTAAACTTGGCAAAAATGGAAGAAAGGACGATACTCCGGATTGCGCGCTTTTTTCCAATGGTAAAATGGTTAATGTTGATAATTGAATTGAAATGAGCAATCAGTTCGATGCTCTAGACTGGACAAATTTTCCGAACACCATCGCATCGAAGCAGTCTCTAGCCCAGGCTCTTTGATTCAAGTGAGGAAGCAAAGAGTGCCGCTTATCGTGGTCAGTTGTTCCGAATTTGGGGGTTTTAGGTAGGAGATCTTGAACTCCATTAGGGAAATCAAGGTCTTCTTCCAAATCGCAAAGAAAGGAGACTGTCGCGTATTGCCGGAAACTCTTAAAGATCGCGAATTTCTTATCAAACATCTTGAAGAGAAGAAGCACATTTTTTTACTTATGACGACAAAACTGAACGTTTGTTCAAAATCATCTTGAAAGGTGTCTCAAGTAACTATAAGTCACCTGAAGAAATCAAAAATGGAATAAATGATTTACTTGGATTTTCCCCAGTCCAAGTAATCATCATGAAAAAGAGAACCCAATCTGGCATTGTTCGGAAAGGGCTTTCTCAAGAATATTATTTAGTTCACTTTAACAAAAAAGATCTAAATAATATTAAAGCTTTAGAAAAAGCAAAACTTATGTTTGATTTCCGTGTGACATGGGAACATTTCCAGGAACCTGGAGGAAATTTTCAGAACCCTACTCAGTGCCGTCGATGTCAAAAGTACAAAACATTGCCACATGGAGGTTCTTCTCACGCTAAGGACGTCTGTCCTGTGAAAGAAGATACCAAAAAGTTTGAATGCACAAATTGCAAGGGTAATCGTAGATCTAACTTTTGGGCTTGCCCTTCGCGTAAGCGATTCGTCGAGGCTCTTGTCAGACAGATGAAGGATAATATCCGTTACGATAACGGTCGTTTCCGGATTTCCACTGGTAGAGTATCTTACAATGCTCATTTTTCAGATAATGATCGCTTGATTAAGAATCATACCCACCAGGAAGGTTGTAATCATGCTCATTGAACCACTTTTATTCTATCGGGTAGCAGTTCTAATTGTTTCAAATCAAATGGAAAAAAACCCTGCTGCTACAGGATACTTCTACTTCGTCTTTCAGTCTACCGAAAATTCTAACGGAAAATCATCAGATAATGTACCCACTTCAAGTGATATGTCTCCCACTGATTTTATTTTTCTGACTGAAGCAATCCAAGTTGATGTAAAATTTACTAATCAAATTGTTATTGGATTACGTTTTTTTAATGGACCAAAATATTAATTTAAATATTTTAAATTGGAATACTCTTTTTTTGAATAGCAAAGAGGATAGGCTGTTGAATTTTCTAACAGATAGTAACATACATATAGCAGTTATTACTTAAATTTTTTGAAACCTGAATCCAAACTCAAAAGAGATCCTAACTTTTTTGTTTATCGTAATGATCGACTTGATGTGGGGGAGTTGAAATCATCATTCATAGGCGTATAAAACAACAACTTTTTTCGTCATTTGAAACCTAAGTTTTTGAAACTTTAGGTGTTTTTGTTGAAACACAGCGTGGTAAATAAACTTTTATAGCTGCCCATGTGCCTTTTCAATGCACTGGGCAGCAAATTAAATTGCTCGAAACAGACTTTCGAAAATTGCCACGCATTTTTTTTGTCATTGGTTACTTTAATGCCAAACATCGGTCATAGGATAATTCACAAATTAATTTCAACGGCAGATTTATTTTCGCTCTTCAGGATATTTCTCAATTCAATACCCTGGTAGCCCTACATGTTTTTCGTCTTCTAAGAACCCTTCTACGATTGATTTGGTCTTTACCGGCTCTATTCATCTTTGTAGCCAACTAATTACTCATGCTGATTTTGATTCTGATCATGTCCCTGTCACATTTCAAATATCCCATGAAGCGATTCTCAATGCTATCAGCTCCACTTTCAATTATTTACGAGCCGACTGGAATATATATGAAACGTATATTGACTCTAGCGACTCAAACACCGCAAGCGCATGACGGCTCACTATTGTAACATGTCCGAAAGAACTTGAAACTGTTGAGAACCAGAGCTACAGGTCCAAAGCCCTGATAAAGGTAGATGGTTGTGATGGCTATGACCGTGGTCATCATGTAAAGAACAAGTGGACTAGGCTGTATCGTGTCAGCACTGAGGAGGCAGCCCCTCTGGCACGATGTAGGTAGCGCAACCCTGGTTAGGTGGCCTATCGAAAACTTTTCACCAACCAAGAAAGGCAAAAGTAGAGCAAACGGATTGATTTTACGGCAACAGACCCGGCAACGAATAAAATACAACGATTGGAAAGCTGGATCTTGGAACATGAGAACTAAGAAAGAACCCGCGCGTGTTGGGCTCCTGGCTCGTGGACTGCGGAATGTCGTCGTGAACGTGGCAGCTATCCAGGAAATACGTTGGCCGAGAACCGGAGAACGCGAATTCCGAGCGGTGGACCCCATCGCCAACACTTTATTCATGTACCACATCTACTACAGCGGTAGCGACAGAACAGAACGTGGAGATAGTGAGAATGAAGAGCAAGTTCTTCAGCTACAGCCTGATCAGCATATATGCGCCAACGAACGATAAGCCCGATGACATGAAGGATGAGTTCTATGAGAGCCTGGATAAGGCCTACGGAGAGTGCAAGACAAGATAGTCAAGATAGTCATCGGCGACGCAAATGCGGAGATCGGGAAAGAAGATTTCTTCCGACCTGTCATTGGAACGGTATGGCTTCATGTCGTTACCAATGATAATGACCTGCAACTAGTAACCTTCGCTGCTGCTAGAGGGATGGCATTCAGCAGTACCTACTTTACAAACACACCTGGTGACACCCGTGTGACGATGCCTGCTCCCAAATAGACCACGTGCTGGTTGATGGGCGACATTTCTGGACCTTCCGAGGCCCTAATATCGACTCGGATCATTTTCTCGTTGTAGCTAAAATTCGGGAGCGGTTATCCAGCGTCAAGAGTTCCACAACAAACAGAACGCTGCGCTTCAATACCCGACTAAGGGTACATAACAAAATTATATCAGCATATGTTATTATGTTATAAGTTTTTTTCGAACATAGGTTGTTACAAACTTGATGCAGGATGTTGTTAAAACAACTAAAATTATAACAAAAAGTGTATGAATAGTAACATAAACATAACAAAATATGTTTTAATTCTATCAAAAACATATCAAACCAAGTTATAATGTTTGATACAAAGTATCAAAATTATAATACTGTTCGATATACGATAATATTGTATATTATTGAAATGCATAACTATCTATTTATTTTGTTATAAAGTTGTTAAAAATGAATAAAAAAAATCTTAAAGGGAAATAAAACACATTATGTTATATTTCTGTTTTATTATGTTCTATGGAGAACGGAGCCTAACAAAATTATATCATAATATGATATGCATATCATATTCTGATAAAATTTTATTATATTTTTGTTACAAGCCTCTAGTCGGGTATACAACGCTTGTCGACTGATGGGGTAGCTGCGCAATATCGTCAGCAACTAGACGAGCAGTTGGGAAGAATCAACGTTGCTGGAGACGTCGACAGCCTGTGGGACCCTATCCACGAAGCTGTGACTACAACGGCGCGGGAAGTGATCGGCACTGGTCAACGACGAAGACGAAATCACTGGTTCGATGAAGAGTGCCAGAGGGTGACAGACATGAAGAATGTCGCCAGAAGCCGTATGCTTGTGGCCGGTACCCGACAGAACAGAGAGCGGTACAGAAAGAAAAGGCAGCACGAAGAAAGTGTGGTAGTTGACGCTTAAGAAAGCATGAACCGGAATGATATGTGGAGATTCTATGCAACGGTCAATGGTGCGCGGCACAATACCGTACCTGTGCCCGCCATGTGCAATGGTCGAGAAGGGAATTTGCTGACCGATAAAACGGCGGTGGCTGCCAGGTGGAAGGAGCACTTTCAGCAATTGTTGAACGGTGAAAATGGAAATGTAGCGACGAACAGGATGAACATAGATGATGACAATCAAGCTGTGGACTCACCGACCATAGGAGAGGTTAAAAAGGCTATCAGCGAGCCGAAGAACTGTAAGGCTGGGAAGGACGAGATCCCGGTTGTGCTTCTCAAGCACGGAAGTGAGCAGCTTTACCAGTCGATCCACCGAGTACTTCTGAAGGTATTGGAGGACGAAGAATTGTCCACCGGATGGTTGGATGGCCTTATCTGCCTTTTTTACAAGAAAGGGCACAGACTGGAGTGTGCCAATTACGGAGGAATTACCCTGCTGAATTCGGCGTACAAAATTCCGTCGCGCATCTTGTTTAACAGACTGAGACTACTTCGTTGGCGAATACCAAGCTGGTTTTTGTGAGGGCCGTTCGACAACGGACCAGATGTTTAGCTTGCGAATGATCCTAAATAAATTCCGGGAGTATAACTTGCAGACTCACCATCTGTTTATTGATTTCAAGGCGGCGTACGACTCAGTGAAAAGAAATGAGCTTTGGCAGATAATGTCTGAAAATGGTTTTTCGGCGAAACTAATTAGGCTGATACGTGCTACGCTGGAGGATTCGAAATCAAGTTAACCTCGTTCGTAACGTTAGACGGATTGAAGCAAGGAGACGCACTTTAGAATTTACTGTTCAACATTGCACTCAAGGGTGCTATTAGGAGATCTAGCGTGCAGAGAAATGGCACTATTATCACAAGGTCGCACATGCTCCTTGGCTTTGCGGACGGTATCGTCCTAATTGGAATCGATCGCAGGTCAGTGAAAGAGGCCTTCATGCCTCTGAAGAGGGAGACAGTGAGGATAGGCCTGACAATTAATTCTATCAAAACGAAGTACATGGTTGAAGGTAGAGATAGAGTCAGGCATGGTGGTGTAGGTGCTGATGTAGTGTTTGATGGGGATGTGTTTGAAGTTGTTGAAGAATTTGTTTACCTTGGAACTCTTGTGACATGTGACAACGACGTTTCCCGCAAAGTGAAAAGACGTGTTGCGGCTGCGAATAGGGCCTTTTACGGACTACGCAGCTTAGGTCCCGCAGCTTGCAAACGGAAACATAATTCACCATGTATAAAACATTGATTCTTCCGGTGGCTCTCTACGGGCACGAAGCGTAGACGTTGAAAGAGTCAAACCGGAAAGCTCTCGGTGTTTTCGAGCGTAAAGTGCTGCGGACAATACTCGGTGGGAAACTCGAAAATGGTGTGTGGCGCAAATGCATGAATCACGAGTTGTATCAAGTGTACAAAGATGCGAATATTATCAAGCGTGTAAAATACGACAGACTTCAGTGGGCTGGTGACTTACTGCGAATGTCGGAAGAAAGAATTGCGAAAATAATATTCAGCCGGGAACCAGTTAGAGGTCGGCGGCTTCGAAGAAGACTACGAATACGTTGGCTGTACGCTGTGGAAGATGACCAACGGGTCAACTGGAGGAGTTTCGCCCAAGCCCGACGAAGATGGAGCTCTACAATACGCCCGGCAATGGCGTGACGCTACGCTGTAGCCATCAAGGTATCAAGGTAGGTATACTGACTTTAATCTTGATGTTAACATTTCTTTAAAAACAAAACTTGATATTGAAAATGCTCTTGAAGCTTTAACAAATTCCATTATTAAAGCCAGGAGCATTGCAATTCCAAAATGTGAAGTAAAATTTGAATCTGTGATTATAGACGATGATCTTAAACTCTTGATCCGTCTTAAAAACGTGAGAAGAAGGCAATTTCAACGCACTCACGATCCTGCTATGAAAATTATATGGCAGGATTTGCAGAAAGAAATCAAGAAACGTTTTGCACAACTAAGAAACAAAAATTCTGAAAATAAGATTTCTCAATTGGACCCTGGCTCTAAGCCCTTTTGGAAATTATCTAAAATCTTGAAAAAACCTCAGAAGCCAATACCCATTGAAAGAGGAAAACAAATTATTACTAACTAATTGCGAAAAAGCTCAAAAACTTGCTATGCAGTTTGAAAGTGCGCACAATTTTAATTTAGGACTTACCAGTCCAATTGAAAATCAAGTTACTCAGGAGTTCGAAAATATTCTCAATCAAGAGAACGTTTTCGAAAATGCCTGTGAGACTGATTTGGAAGAAGTGAGAACTATTATTAAAAAATTCAAAAATATGAAAGCTCCTGGCGATGATGGAATTTTCTACATCCTCATCAAGAAACTTCCAGAAAGTAGCTTATCATTTTGAGTTGATATATTTAACAAATGTTTTCAATTAGCATATTTTCCTGTCAAATGGAAAAATGCTAAGGTTGTTCCAATTTTAAAACCAGACAAAAATCCTGCAGAAGTTTCTAACTATCGTCCAATCAGTTTGCTTTCCTCCATCAGTAAACTTTTTGAAAAGGTCATTTTGAACAGAATGATGGTCCACATCAATGAAAATTCAATTTTTGCCAATGAACAATTCGGATTCCGCCATGGACATTCGACCACTCACCAACTTTTACGTGTAACAAATTTCATCCGTTCCAACAAATCTGAAGGCTATTCTACTGGTCTTGCTCTTCTAGACATGGGAAAAGCATTCGATAGTGTTTGGCATGAAGGCTTGATCGTAAAATTAAAAAAAACTTTAATTTTCAAACATACGTTTATTAGAATATTCAAAGTTATCTGTCAAATCGTACACTGCAGGTTAATTATCAGAACTTCAGGTATGAAAAACTTCCTGTAGGAGCTGGTGTTCCTCAAGGCAGCATTTTGAGACTATTATTATACAATATTGTTACATATGACATACCTGAGTTATCTCGGGATGTCGAAAATCTTTGTTTGCGGTAGACATAGGTCTCTCCGCCAAATGGCAAAGCCTGCGTGTCATCTGTAGTCGATTGCAAAATCAGTTTGGATATTTTTTCTTCATACTTGCAAATATGAAAGATTTTTCCTAATGCTTCCCACATAAACCAAAAGCTCTTTATTTGAAACCTTCAAGTAGACATGTTGTCACGATGAGACGGGTTCCAATAAATTGGTCAGATGAAGTTAAGTATCTAGGGCTCATGCTAGATGAGAATTTAACTTTCAAACATAACATTAAAAGCATTCAAGCCAAATGTAACAAATATGTAAAATGCCTCTATCCACTTGTTAACAGAAAATCGAAACTTTGTCATTAGAACAAGCTTTTGATCTTTAAACAAATTTTTAGGCCAGCCATGTTGTATGCTGTACCACAATGGACTAGCTGTTGTTATACCAGGAAGAAAGCTCTGCATAGGATTCAAAATGGAACTTTGGATATGATTCTGAAGCTTCCTCCTTGGTATAGTACCAATGAGTTACAATATCCAATGTTGAAACATTGGAACAAATGTCAATTAAAATGAATCATAATTTCAGGCAAAAATCGTTACAATCTTCTATTGCCGCGATTAATGCATTACATATTTAAGTTTGGTTAGGTAAAGATAATTTGAAGCGTTTTTTCTCTCTTATAAGCAGGTGAACTGCTACGGCAAATGAAACGTAATATGTTGTTAACAAAGTTTTGATAAAAGCTTAATTTTGTTTTACCAAACTGGGATCATAGTGTTGTCTAACACAGAACACCTAGATGTAAGAAATGAATGTAATGTTTGAAATGATACTAATAAAGAATAGAAAAAAAACATGACTTTCAAACTCGAATTGAATTTTCCCTCCCATAAAGCAACGACACTTTCAAAGAGGATCACAACACCACCGGCAGCCATTCGGAATCCTTCCACAGAACCCCCCGAGCTAATGACACAATTAAGTCAAGACTTTGTCACTCCTTCATCCTTTTCGCTGCTGGAGTAAAAAGGACTTTTCTTCCGGCCGCAAATTCCCTGCTGGATGCAATCATCTTTTCCACAGTCCCCTCCGCAGCAGGAGGGAACGAATTAAAAAATAAATACACCATTTGTGCCGGATTACTTCCGGCAGCTGATTTCATTCCGTTTTTCCCGCTTTTCTCCACATTTTCTGCGGATCGGAAGATGAAGATTCTTCTTCGCGTCGGACCAAATTGTTGGTTGGCGGTGCTAAATAGAAAAAAATGTGACGGTTGAAACAGACGTCATTTGGTGACGAAAATTGCTCTACAATACACCAACAGTATGACTGACTGACTGACTAACGAGGGGGTTCAGGGAGTCTGCTTGGGGGGAGATTCTTGTTTCAATATCGAGCATTTTAATGCCAGAAAATGAAATGCAGAAAAGAAAGGAGAACACGGTTGAGTAATTATTTAACAGGTTTTGCGACGTAAGTCAGGCGTGGAAGAAATTTTTGAAATATGGGCTTTAAATAGCAGGCAACTTCCTTTGAATGCGGCAACAAAGCACGGTTAAGTACTTCTTTATTCAATTATGGCACGAGTGCCTACTCGAAATCATGGAGTTCATAATGCCTTATTTTTTTATATTTATGGTTGTAAATTGTTTAACTAAAATAAAAGAATAGAAATATGCTGTTAGAATAATTTCAAATTTCTCTGGGAATCCTACGCACAATTATGTGAGAACAATACTAAGAACATAGTTCTAGGTTTGTCGATATTTTTGAAAGAATCAGGCCAATTTTTTGTGAGAATAATCCTACCCAAGATTATGTGAGCATTAGGACTACTGTGAAAAATCATTCAATATGATTTCAAGAGAATTCACAATGAATTCTTCCGATGATTCTGTGGAAATCATACTAAATTTTATGAACACATACCATAGAATTAGGTGAGAATTTTGTTTAAGGTACTGTGAGAATCTTGCCGATCCTATGATTCGATGACTTCCTGTGAAAATACTTCATAGAATTACACCCGATTCTGTTTTTGCACGGGGATGCGTACCGTGCAAAAAAGTTTTCAGTTCAAATTTTCAAAAGCCGTGCAAAAAAATAACACCATTTCTCGATTTATTTATTTATTTATTTATTTATTTTTAACTTCAAATTTTGAAAGAGGGAAAAACCCCTTTGAGTGATTTCACTTTGGAATCTTTCTCAAAAAGGCACAAAACCTCTTTATCTTTTCTGAAATCATTACAAAAAGAAAACTTAAGAACTAAAGGCTCATCCGGAATTGATCCATATCGGAGCCGTCGTAATCATCATGAGGGTCCTTTTGTATCCAAGTGACTGGAACTGAACAGGTAAAATCTCCGAAGAAAAAACAAATTATACGGAAGGTCCACTATCTGGAAATATATAAAAAACGTATCAACTAAAATAAGAAATCTCATTAAAATACCCATATAAATTTTTAAAATATTCAAATTTTTACACCCAGAATATCTCGATAGAATTTGGTATATTATGACCCAATTTTGTAATTTTTTCGAAAATAGCCTTTCTTGGCAAACTAAAACGAGTGCAATAAAGACAATATGATCTATATCTTCATATGACTCACCGCATTCACAAAGATTTGAATCTTTGATATATGCGATATAAATGACTGTTGCATATAATGATTAGACATAAGTCTAGAATAGAAACAAATAAAATTACGTCCAAGTGATAATTGATCAAACCAAGGCAAACACTTTACCTTTGGACAAATAGAATAACAATAAGCCCTTTATCACTTGCGTTCCAAGTATTTTGCCAATTGTCCATAGAATGTTGTTTCAATTTTGAAAAGTATTCGGATGGATAAATTACCATTTCTCGATGTTTCATGCAAAATAAGGTTTTGGCGGAAAAAATGTAGGGAAACTTTTTTTGCACGGCCGTGTAAAAAAAAAACCCGTGCAAAAAACAGAATCGGGTGTATGTGGGAAGCTGACTAAGGACGCTATAAGAATTGTTCCGAAGCATTTGATACAACTCTATGGAAATCATACACAGGATCATATACAGTTGTGTTCAGAATAGTAGTGAAAGCCGATTTTCATACAAAATGCTCAACTTTGGCATGCTGTAACTTTGTTTCATATGAGCAATCGACATTAAATTTTGGCAATGAACTACAAATATGCTCAATTTTATTATTACAAAATTTGAAATTTTCACACTACCGGCTAAAAAGTTAAGCACCAGGTGAAATCGCTCAAAATAATAGTAGTTTTTCTTTTGTAAATTTTTGTTCAGCAACAATTTTGTAAAAAATTGTTTTGTTTATACATATAAGCGTTGGGTGGAAATGGTTGAAACGATGAGTAAGAAAAGTTCAAAAACTCAAAATACAGCAGATATTTAAATTATTAAAACTACTATTATTTTGAGCGATTTCACCTTGTGCTTAACTTTTTAGCCGGTAGTGTGAAAATTTCGAATCTTGTGATAATGAAATCGAGTATATTTGTAGTTCACTGCCAAAATTTCATGCCAATGGCTCATATGGAAACAAAGTAACAGCATGCCAAAGTTGAGCATTTTGTATGAAAATCGGCTTTCACTACTATTATTCTGAACACAACTGTAAGTATCTCACTAAGCATAATTTATTAGTTGAAAAGATTCGATTTGTCAATAGTTTTGTGAGAATCTCACTCAGAATAATGTGAGAACATTGTGAGATTCGTGCCGATGAATTTGTGGTGATTTGTGTCCTATTTTGTAGAGAAATCTACTCCTAGAGTAAGAGGGGACCTTTGTCAGGTCGTTGTTGAAATCTGCTCCAGGTTTGTAAGAATCGTACCAGAATTATATAAGAACTTAAACGTTATAACATGAATACTGTCAAAGTAATAGAAAAAAGCAGTAAGATGAACTGTCCAATGTTTATGTGAAAAT
>NW_018736600.1:0-13498 GCF_002204515.2 Aedes aegypti
GATTTGCAAGGCGAGTGAGAAGACGACAGAGACGCTGAAGGAAATGGATTCGGAAAATCGAGGCTGCAGCGCTGTCAGGTCGGACGATGACGGTAAGCCGTTCCAGTGCAAACGTTGCGGATCGAAGCACGGCAAGAAAAGCTGTCCGGCGTATGGAAAACAGTGCTTGGCGTGTCAAGGCACTGGCCACTTTGCGAAGTGTTGTTTCACGAAGAAGAAGGACGGAAACGCAGAGAAGAAGCCGAAAAAGGATAATAAGGCGAAAAAAGCAGCAGCGGTTGTTAAAAGTGATGAAGAAGACTCGTCGGAAGCAGAAGTGGACCTGTACCTGCACGCAGTAGGTACCGACGACGACGACGACGGGGACTGGTTCGAAGAGGCAACGATTGGCAACATGAGGCTTAAATTCAAGCTGGACTGTGGGGCGCAATGCAACGTTTTGCCGTTAAAAGTGGCGAAAAAACTCTCCGGAAAGATGTTGCAGAAGTCAAAAACGAAGTACATTGTGTCCTACAACGGTGAAAAAACCAAGGTGGAAGGGGATTTGACGTGGCAGCAGTCGTGAACAAACGCAAAACCAACCTCACGTTCAAGGTCGTCGATTTGAACGTCGTTCCGATCCTCGGCAAGAAAACCTGTGTCGATTTGCAGATGATTCAGCGTGTTAATTCAATTAGCAGCCGTGACGACATCTTCCAAGGCCTTGGCTGTTTCAAGAATTTTGAGTACGAACTGGACCTGAAACCGGATGCTGCGTTCGAGATCCGGCCGACACGAGCAATCCGCACAAGATTCGTGACGAGGTGAAGGCGGAGTTGGACAGGATGGTCGAAATGGGTGTCATAATCAAACAGGAAGAGCCCACACCCGTGGTAAGTAACCTGATAGTAGTGCGTAAGAACAACAAAATTCGTTTGTGCATTGACCCGACGGACGTAAACAAAAACATACTTCGTCGGCACTATCCGCTGCGCACTATGGAAGAAATTGCGGCCAGAATCCGTAATGCAAAATGGTTCACCATCCTGGACTGCAAAAAGGGTTTCTGGCAAATCAAAGTTGCCGAGAACTCCCAGAAGTACCTAACGTTTGACACACCATGGGGTCGCTATTCGTGCTTGCGTCTGCCGTTTGGATTGGCGTCGGCCCCCGAGGTGTTCCAGAATATGATTTCGACGTTACTGGAAGGAATCGACGGTACGGACGTATCAATGGACGATGTTTTAATATATGCGGAAACGCTAGAAAATCTAAACGAGATCACGGCGAAGGTAGTCGATCGGATGAGGAATGCGGGCCTGAAATTGAATCCTGAAAAGTGCCTATTCGCGAAGAAATCCGTTCCCTACCTGGGCCACGTCGTGTCGGAACACGGCCTCCAACCGGACAGCGAGAAAATCGAAGCGATTCGGAGATTGAAGGTGCCTGAAAATAAGAAGCAACTCCAGCGACTGCTGGGAATGGTAACATATTTGGGAAAATTCATCGTGAATCTGTCTCAAATCACAGCTCCACTGAGGCAGCTGTTGCAAAAAGACGTTCCCTGGCAGTGGGAGCACGAACAGCAGGCGGCATTCGACAAACTAATGAACCTGCTGATATCGTTACCAGTCTTGAAGTTCTACGACGTCAACAAACAGAATGTGCTCTCCGTAGACTGCAGTTCTCATGCTATGGGAGCTGTGCTACTTCAAGATGGGCATCCCGTTGCGTACGCTTCGAAGTCTCTGACATCAGCGCAACGGAACTACCCACAAATTGAGAAGGAGGCCTTCGCTATCCGGTTCGGGTGTCAGAAATTCCACTCCTATATCTTTGGCAAGCCTGTGGTTGTGCACACCGACCACAAGCCTTTGGAGTCGATCTTCAAAAAACCTCTCGACAAGGCACCTCCAAGGCTAAAGCGAATCATTCTTGACGTACAACCCTACGCTCCAGAGATAGTGTACGTTCGAGGTGAAAATGTTCCAATCGCAGACGCTCTAAGTCGCGATGTGAAAAACTCAACACCGGAAAACGACGAAGATTTGGAAGTACATGTCGTCCTCAACGTGTCCAAGTCCTGGATGAAGGAGATAGTGTCAAAAACCGATGAAGATGCCACACTTCGGGAGCTGATCGAAGTTATCAAGGTGGGTTGGCCGAATGACCCAGAGGAAGTTGATCCAGTCATCAAATCTTACTGGAACTACCGGGACGAGCTTTCCACCTACGAGGACTGATCTTCAAAGGGGATCGGTTTGATACCGGAAACGTTGCGCCGCGCAAAACAATGAATATTATCCATGCTGGCCACTCGGAATTCAGTCTAGCATCAAAAGGGCCAAACAGCTAGTTTTCTGGCCTTCCATGGGTCGGGACATCGAGCGATTCGTCGAGGAATGTAGTATTTGCCAGAAGCACAGTCGCTCCAACGTGAAAGAACCGATGATAGTCAAGCAAGTTCCAGAGTACTCGTTTCAAATTGTTGGCTCAGATGTATTCCATTTCAACGGCGGCAACTACATTGTCATCATCGACAGCTACTCTGGCTGGATCGACTTCAAAAAGTTACGGTCCATGGAATCATCGGAAGTGATTGATCACCTGCAGTCGTGGTTCGCTGTTTGGGGAACTCCTGAAGAATTCCATAGTGATAATGCCAAACAATACACATCGCAACTTTTTCGACAGTTTGCTGCGGAATGGAAATTTGAGCAAGTGACCTCTAGTCCGTATTATCCGCAAAGCAACGGGCTAAGTGAACGAGCGGTGCAGATTGCGAAAAACATCCTGAAAAAGTGCTACGAAGATAACAGTTCGATTCAGCTTGCATTGCTCAATTACCGCAACATCCCACGGAATTCGAAGCTGCTTTCCCCCAATCAACGGTTGATGAGCAGAATCACAAACTCGCCACTTCCGGTTGCCTACCAAAAACTGAAGCCAGCAGTGATTGAAAACGTCAAGCAGAATTTGGAGGCTGAAAGGTTCAAACAGAAGGACTACTATGATCGATCAGCACAAGTTCGTCAACCCATGGAGATCAACAATCGTGTGCAGTTGCAGAACCCGCTGACGAAAACTTGGGAGTCAGGACGAGTCGTTGCTGATGCAAACACACCTCGATCGGTTATAGTCGAAACTGATCGGGGTGACACCTATCGCAGAAACATGAAGCACGTAGGAAGTCTAATGTGGTCATCCAGCGCAACCCGAGGCGGTCTGTGACGATCCGAGGTCGTTGATCCTGCAACAAAGTCCGTTGGCTCGAGAGGAACAGCGACAACCACCTCCAGTTGTGGTAGACATCCAATTCACCCCGGTGGATCCAACAGAAGAGCATCAAGTCAACGTAGAGAGAGGACAGAGAACCATCACCAGATCTGGCAGATTAGTGAAACCGATTCAACGTTTGAATTTGTAATGTATTTTATATTTCATTTTTCCCGAAAAAGGGAGATGTGACGTAAACGTTATACCCATACACCCATGTATTATAATACACTGCACCTTACGGTATTGATACACTTTGAGAGATATTAAAGACCACGCTACAGTGCTCCCGTCACTATTTCTGAGAACTCGATGTTAGTTATTCTAAATATCGTAAATACCAAATGGATGTATTTTTCCATGTTTATTTAAGGGGATTTGCACAGTAAGCATGTGTGAAAATAGCGCTAATTAACTAAGCTCTACATATTGCCATCGATCAATGAGTTGCTCATTTTCGTTGACAATCAATCCAAATACCTGTACTGCAGTAGTTCATTTCACTGGAATCCATTGTCAAAAATTAGCGCACATATGTTTGTGAAACGTTATTCGTAGGCCTTTCGTTTAAATTAGACAACCCGCAACAGGTTTGATTTCCCTTTGGGAAAATAAATATTTGATTCGAACGCAATTAATTACATTGCAAATCAATTTATAAATCACCACAGGCAACAGCAATGACTACACAGATAACAGAAACCACATCAACCGAATGATTCGCACGCAACTAACGCGATTTCAACAACTGTTCTACTTGTTTAATTACCACCTGGTAGGAATCTAGCAGCGCAGCGTCCCAAATCGGGCCTCCGCTCCTGATATGGCACGTCGATATTCTGCTGGGCCTTCGCTAGCAACGCACCTAACTGTGTGTTCCGTCGCCCACCGTGTCGATGCCACTCACTGCCCCTCGGATCCACACGTGGTACAGGTGCCTTTTCGGTGCGAATATGCCGGGTTTCACGTTCCGGCGAGCATGCATGTAGAATCTTTTTCGTCTTTGTGGCGTTACGTCCCTACTGAGACAGAGCCTGCTTTTCAGCTCAAATTTACAACTTGGAAAGAGCCTCAGCCAATGGGATTGGAACCTACTACTAAAGCTTCGAAGAATTTCTGGTCAATATGATTTTACTATATGTCGCTCTGTATGCGATTCTGAGAGGCTGACTTTTTAGCTAGCTAAAAGTGGGTCCAGTTCATCAGAATTAAGGAACATTTTTGGAAACCACTAGTAAAAGGCAAATACAATTTCCCCCAAAGTGTCTGTGCCGACAGAATTCTAGAAATGTTTATATTCACAAAACTTGAATTCAGCTTGTTCCCCGTAAGCAGTCATTCATCCTGTGTCAGCAGAACAGTCGACACAACATAAGTTGAGGAAAGCTTCCTTCGGAATCTATTTTCTCACTTCCGACCTGTAACTTTTCCGAGCGACACCACCGGTCACGTTCCGCACGACGAAAGAACTTCTCTCATTTCGGTGGTTGGTGACACAATTGCTGCCCGCAGTCCACACCGGACTGGAGTCGAAGCATATCAGATGTTCGTTGTCAACTAAGTTTTCCATTTTGTGCCGAGATTTGAGCGGTCGATGGTTGCAGTGGTACATGACGCGTAACATATGAAAAATGATGATGTTATATTTCAACAACGACTTTCGTTAACAAGTTTTTCTTGCAACATAAGTTTTGCTTTTTCTAAAGCTTCAATATTATTTAGTTCTTTTTGTTAAAGTGAACTAAATAATATCTTGAGAAAGCCCTTTCCGAACAATGCCAGATTGGGCTCTCTTTTTCATAATGATGACTTGGACTTGGAAAATCCAAGCAAATCATTTATTCCATTTTTGAACTCTTCAGGTGACTTATAGTCACTTGAGAGACCTTTCAAGCCGACCGAAATGTGCTTCTTCTCTTCAAGATGTTTGAGAAGAAGTTCACGATCTTTAAGAGTTTCCAGCAAAACGCGACAGTCTCTTTTCTTTGCGATTTGGATGGAAACCTTGATTCCCCCAGTGGAATTCAAGATCTCCTTTCTGAATCCTCCAAATTCAGAACAACTTACCACGATTGGCGGCATCCTTTTTTCCTCGCTTGAATCGAAGAGCCTGGACTAGAAGCTTCTTAAATTTTATATAAACGTCCAAATGCACTCATCCCACCTTGGTTCTCATTGCCCCATTTTATTCAAAGAACCCTCTTACTACATGAAGAATTGAGTCCAACTTCAACTGTGGCTTGAGAAAGCGCAAACCCATGTAGCCGGAAGGAACTGCCTCGACAGTGCTTCTTGAGAATATTATTTCCAGCCAGATTGCGTTCGCTCGTTAGGTCGTTAGTCTCGTTTAGCCGACCAAATTGGCCGCTTAAATCAATTTTCCTCTGAAAGCTTTGGTCCATTCTGCTTTGGTAGGCACCCGAGGCTAGACTTTGATTTTACGCTCATCCCGATTTTAAACCACGATGCAAGAATTGTGCTCCGAAAATCAAATTAGCTTCGAATAACTCATCTCGTGGCATCAAATTTCCGTGATGGATATGGAAGTGCCCATAACCTTAGTCGTTGTTGTTGTTGTTACCAAATGCGGGAACAAATCTGACTGATGATCTCCGTTTCGCCTGTTTCGTAACGATCAGTTAAGCATCCAAAATGAACAACTTCTTCTCATGGACGTAAGCAGAAGCGAACGACCTCAATGTAGGGACGTTCCAATACTTCCGATATATCGGAGTATCGATATTTTGCTTTCGACATTCGATATTTTGGTATCGATATTTCCTATTTAATATATCGGTGGTATCGATATGTTCTTCCGATATATCGTACATTAATATAAGGAAAACAATTGTAGGGTTTAAACAAGTTAAAGTGACATACATCACGTGATTTTTAGCATATCAACTTCAAAAGGGCGTAACTCAAAATACTGACTAAGGTTTTTTTCAAATTTGGACCAGAGGTGCAGAACAGCGTAAGGAATCAACTGCTGACTGCCGTTTGGATGGTATATTTTATTTGATAATAACGGTAATTGGAGCACCGTGGCCAATGGTTGCTACTCCGTGAATGATCAGAACTGATACAAATTGCACTTCAATGCAAATGAATGGGAGCTTTCCGCTTACTCTCGAAGTGCACATTTTAGCAGCTCTCATATCAATCAATCAGATCAATAACGGCGCCGGCCTATTCCTAACAGTCAGTTAGGATGGGGAAAGAATGTGAAGGTGTAATGATTGTTGTTTCTAGAGACAAATTATAATAAAATTTTGAAGTTTTAATTTGTTTATCTGGTTTTAGATTTTTTTTTCCTTACTTTTATTTGTTAGGCACTCCGTGCACTTGGTCACTACTAATGCCGGATATCATTTACACAGAATCTATTTATATCCTTAGGGATCTTGCACAAATTACGTCACGCTCCGAGGGGGGGGGCAAGCCAAGCGTGACAAGCCTTACAAAAATTTCGGAAGACTCATACAAAAAACGTGACAAAGGGGGGGGGGTCAAAAAAGTTGAAATTTAGCGTGACATAATTTGTGTACCATCCCTTATTGCTATTTTCTCTCATACCGAACAGGTAGAGAAGAGTGCTGCCGTTGGTCCAATCCATATCCATATCAAAGTCCATTGGTGTGCGATGGTTCATTTTGCCATGTTTATGTGTCGTGTGAGGCAACAGCCTACAAAGAGGGTCAGTGTGTCTCAGTCACCATCCGATACTGACGAAGGATGGATGTGTTCCCCAATACACGGTCCTTCGTGCGGCGTCTTCTGGTGGCTGGACGGAGTTTTTTGTGAGGGGGTTTTGGGAATCGAACCCATGACCTTCCGCTTACGAAGCGAAAGCGTAACCTCGAGGCTACGGGACCCCCTTATCTGGTTTTAGAAATTGGAAAATACTTTTTTTCTAAAATTCATTTAGACCAACATTTGAAAAGGGTCAATGCTTTGCTTAGTTTTACTTATCAGCCAATACACGAAAAATTGTATCTACCAATCTAACGCCCGATAGTGGTTTTAGGAAATCGTCCAATGCATACAAATATGTATTAATAATTCTTGGACAGGATATACAGATACGCCCTTCTGAAGTGTATGGAAGGAATATTGCATAGTGAATTCCGTTCCATCTATAATCAACGGTTAGGTGCATACATAATCATTACACCTTTGCGATTGTTCTTTTTTCATTCCATTCAGCAAGTTGCATAAAATTTACAAGTACACATATTGTCTAGACTGACATTAGAAAAGGTTATAATTAAAATAATATACAAAGCAGTATAGCTGAACAATGACTGTATCATAGTTGTTCGAAATACTCGAACATTACATATCGATGCCTTTATTACCCAGGTAACCAATAAGCACTTGAATAAGCCGTGTTGTCTTACTGCATTTGATTTGCTTGCTGCCCTATCTAAGCAGCATGATTGCTTACCTGCCGTGAATTAGCAAAGGCACTGCTATTCAAAATCTTTTGGTTGTTAATAAGCATCTCCACAGCACAGGCTTTTTACTGTTTTCAGCCATCGGAATGCTCTTTTGTTGCTGTACAATGCAGTCAAGGAGTAGTACAGAGTGTGTGTTACATAGTCAACATTGCATTCTGTCTCTCTCACACCTTAGTGCCCTCGCTTTGACGTCTGATGCAACCGATTTTAGGGGAGACATGAATGATGGTTGCCAAAGGAATTAGCAGAAATTTGTTTTCTCGGATACACATATTCCGGCATGGCAGAAAGAAAATTAAATGATTTTCTCTTGGTTTTTTTTTTCAAGCTTCCAGCTATCAATGTGCGGTTATACCACAAATGTTCATAATGTTTGGTGCTTGCTGGTAACTGAATGAACATTCCAACACTACGTTCCTAGATAAGGGTATAAAATCAGCGCTCGACACTACATCGTTTGTAGCGTATACTGCAGCGCGAGGCATTATCATCAACTCGGCAATCACCAGGTCTTAAGTTCCAACCACACTCAGCTCAGAAATAAAAAAAATGCATCTAACAGCGAACAGTATCCGAAAATAACCTAATAAAAACGGCGAACCGGTGAGAGAAGACAGACCGAGGTGAAACATATTTTTGTTTTGATTTGCTTCTGGCGGAGGCGTTACTCTTTTTTGACAGCAGGATTCAACGTTCCTGAAGGTGCAGCATTGAAGCAGCCCGTTATTTCGCCAAAACCTGCATTGAGGCAGCACTATATGCTGCTATACGGTCAACTAGCATTAAATGCATAGCCGTGCGGGCACATATAACGCTGAATGAATGCTGTGTTAAGTGCTCCTTGGTTACTTGGGTATGTATCTGTATTCTATTCAATTCTATTTATTTCTTCTATATTCTAGTCTGTTCTATTCCCAAGTATTGTGGAGTATTCCCAAGTATTCCCAAGTTTGGAAAGAGGTGCACTTTGCGAAAAAGGACCACGTGATTATTGAGCTGAAATCGAATTCAGGTTAACTTCTGCGTTCATGAGTCCTCTCATGGCGAAGTGGTTAACGCGCCCCAACTAGAGATCGGGGAGTCGTGAGTTCGATTCTCACTGAGAAGACGTGTAACTTTTTCGCAAATCTTCACATCAATTTGTCCATCTAATTCAATTGCAAATTATATGTAATGTTTAGCTTTTCGGTAGTTGTTAAACTTCCACTCGGCTGGTTAGCCGTAAACCACGATTCATAATTAAAAACAAGTACACTTTAGATGTTTGCACGGCTTTATAGCGCTCCCAAGTCTGCGAAAAATCGCTGTGCACAGACTCTGACTCCTAATCCTAAGTTTCTGATATGCTCCAAGAAAATGAAGATTTGAATGGTTATTTCACTGTTAGTTCAAATAGGGTTTCAACTTATATATGTTATTTTTTTCTGTATTTCAAGGAATTGAAGCATTTTGTGTTAAATGCTTTTCATTCGAACAAGATTCCAGTTTTGGAGGTAATTTGAACAAGTTGAGCTGGGAAGCGCAGAGTCTGCCGAAATATTCGGAATATCATATCATTAAGTTTCATGTAAAACACTTCTGTAATGCGACTAATCAAGGGCTAGGCTGACACAATGAGCAGGCGTCGGAGTATGTGTATAGCACTGTTTTACAGACCTGTCAGCGCTATAAAGTCGTACAAATAGGCTGACCACAAGGTAAAAGGTTAAAAACGGGACAAAAAAAAACAAAATCGGGACAATTTTTAAAACTGATAAATAGCGTTCTTTTGGAAGTTTTAAGAAAATTTGTAACAATTTTAAGCTTTTTGGAACTTACGAAAAACATGTTTATCTGGTGTTAGAAGAATCATTTAATGTTTTCGTTATGATGATTAATCTGAGTTAAAGTAGATGTTTTGAGGGAGTGCGATTATTGAGCTTTGGAACTATTTTGACAATTTTTAGATTTCAAAATCTGGATTACAAGTCATTTGTGAACTTCAAATTAAAATGAAAAGATCATCCAGGCTGTTTCAGACAACTTCGTTTTTAACCTTCGTAATTCGTAACAAATTATGCACACTATTTTGGATGACAATCTTCCTAAACCTTTGAGTTCTGGTGAAACGTTTGAAAATCCAAACGAAACCTTTGCGATTTTGCATGATCCTTTCGAATATCTGTAGGAGTCTTCGAAATTTGTAAGAGTAATCGCTAAGTCTTCCATAGGAGTCCTGGAATTTGAAATCCCAAAAATTCAAGCTTCTTTTCTTTCAAGAAATCCAGGAATCTAACTGAAATCTTGAAATTTCTATCGGAATTCCACAAACTATCTTTGAATTTTTCGAGATTCCAACCACCGCTCCATAATGATTAATCCTAAGACTTTCATAAACTTTTTCTACGCACAATCACGTTGGAGTCCTGGATAAATTCAACAGTGAAAGTACCGTAATCCGGGGACAAATTGATCAGTGGGGTGAATTTGATCAGGTCGGTACCAAATAGCATTTCCTTTCAAGGATGCTTAATACTTCTTTGCCATCATAGACATTCAATATTTTCTGGTTCATAGATGCCTTATGATGATTTTAAACTATTTCATTTTTATTAAGGTCAGTTTTGCATAGAAATATTCACAGTTTTGAAGGTGTTAGCAATACTGTGTAACGTTCTTCTCTGCTCCTCAAGCAACGGCTTTAGCGCCACCTTCGACTTCCGAAGGACCGTTACTCTGTCTAAGCCCGGTATGAGACCACCCTTCTCAGGGCAGGTCGCAAATAGTTCAATGCAGAAGCAAAAACTCACCAAAATGGCACACACGAAAGGACAAATGAACGGAAATTTAACTACAAACCAACTGAAAACCGGAAACTAAACCAAAAAAACAAAAGAAAAAGTCAACCAGAACTGAGCGGCAGAAAAAGTCTTAACTTAAGGAACCAACAAATCTAGATATTTACAAGAAAATAAACGTAAAAGAATAGTAGAGTCGTTTTCAATCCGAACTCGAAATAAATATTATGAAACAAAGTCAATTTAAACGAATTTATTTTAGAAAAATGAATTTAGAGAGTTATTTGCATAGGACCTATTAAAACGATATGCAAGCTCTCAATTTATTGTGAAAATTCATTAGTACCTAGTATCTAGTCTGGTGACGTCACGCATTTAACTTTCTTATTCTATATATACAATTTTCGGATACTCTCAATCAGTTCAAAAGCTAGTGTGGATCTGACCTTAACTGCATCGGTGTGGTGCTCCAACGGCGATGGCTTGATCGTCCCTCGACGGCAGAAAGCTTCGTCGGAATCTAATTGGAACGTGTGCTATTCGGTAGACTCGCGCGTGGGCACGATCATCAGGGTAGAAGCGTCCCTGGCGGTTGGTGGAGTGAGAGCAGGTTGCTGTTGCTCTACGCCTCACGCTTTGGCGAAACGAGTCCAATCGTCGATAATTCTACTCGATTACAGACCGACGACTCGAGCACACACTTGGGCACAAGCTCACGTCTGAGCTTATCGATTCGGAGGAAAGCTTGATTGTGGGACGAGATTTCCACCCACAATGGCCCACTAGCCGGCACAATCTTTGGCTAGACACAGGAAGGGACTCCGTAGTCCGAACTCTACTGGAACACGTGGACGATTCCCGATCACGTGGATTCGAAGTGACTCAGGACAATCCAGGAACAATTTGCACCAGCCTGGACAAGCTGCCCACGTTGGATGGGCTTGACGATGCCTATTCAACGTGATAAATTCTCACTAATTTGATTTCCATAATTCTTCTCTACCTAAGGCTTACCTGAATAGTCACAATAAACCACTCACTTTATCACTATATTACCAAGTCAAACTATTGAACTCTGTAAATTCAAATCGAAAAACTAGACAACTCTATTAATTAATTTATTCGAGCAACTTTTTAAAACTCGCGAACTTACTTCGAATTCGGATAAAAGTTCACCAAATTATCTAAAAGCTCACTTTATAACTGTGGCTTCACTTTACTTTCAAAGCTTCACAATCTCGGAAAATGATCTTTTCGCTTTCACTGACTCCACCAGAATAAAATGGAAAGCGCATAATAAACTTGTTCGAGCCTTAAAGCTACGACGCAATTTCCACCTTATCGTGTACTCTCTTTTTTGTACGATGATTTTTATTGGTCAGCTCTGGAGAACTTCGAAGGAATCTAAAAATTTTCCACTGGTTCGCTTTCCCGATTGGTGATTTTAGCAAATTCAAAAGGCCAGGTACAAATTAATTAGTGGAAAATTCCGTAACTTATCGAATGTTAATAAGCGTCCAGTTCATTCGCCTTTGGTTATGCACCGTGCGCAACACTTACTTTAGCTTAAATCTTCGGGCACAAAAGCTACACTGAAAGCTTGCTAATCTTTTGGTTATGAACAAAAAGGAATATTCTTAGACTGGCACAAATATTTAAGTGTTACATATTCGCCTACACTAATAATAATAAAAATTTTGAAATTAATTTCAAAATTTTTATTAATTTCACAGATTAAAAATCAAACTCTAATTTAATTCAAACTACATCGAAGAACATACAATAATTCTGAACTAGTAAACTAAACAAATACGACAAATGATTGGTCCTGCTATGCCATATTGAACTCTCACATGCTTTACAAACAACCGTACTCATTCAACCAACTTATCTTAACCGAAATGACCTCAGAGACGTCTGAGAAACTAATACCTAAAACCGAATTTACCTCAGAAATGTCTGAGCATCTTCAACTAACAAATTACCGACTAAAACCGAATTACCCTCAGAAATGTCTGAGCATATTTTCTTCCGAATAACCAACGTACTTCAGAACAATGGTCTGAAAATATACATGATTACTTAATCACTCATTAATTAATTAACCGCAATCATTCATTTCAAAATGTCATAGCAAAAACACGAATCACGAACGCATAAACATCTCAACAAACGCTTCACACATGTCCCGAACTTTCAGTACCGGGTTCTAACACGAAAGCTTTTAGACGATCTGTCAAAACGAAACACGAAATCGATCAACACAAAAAACGAACGCGAGCTGTGCTGATGAAATGGAGGTAAACTAATTCTATAATTTCTTCAAAATTCAGGATCTAAACTGCGATTTGACGACGGAAACTACTTTGAAACGACTTTATGCTAACTATGGAGTGAACTGTGGATGAAATCTGTGGTTAAAGATTGGAAATATTGAACAGATTTTGTGATTCCGGGCTATTGCAATTTGTAAACAAAGTGAAATTATTCGATTTGGGTCAAGGTCAACGAAGTGCATCATTGACCTATATAAGTTGCAAGCAATGCAACACAGCTCAACACGAATATAAACGGAACGAGATAACAAAATTCTAATTTGATTTCTATTCTAGGTTTGTTTGACTTATTCTACTGCCTAAAAGTGGTCTACGATGTGAGAAAACCTTTAGGATAACTTCTCGAACATCGGAAATATTTTTCACCTTAAAGAGTGTTTCATTGCAGACTTTTGGTTTATGTGCCTATTAGGATGCACCGTCATAGCTGTTGTTTTAAAGTTGCTTATCAGTTCGTCAACGATCGAGGGAACACTAGACGTCTCAGATCGGACTGCATCGTTGCACCACAGATGTGTATTTTAGATTTTGACTAGTATTTGCATTACGCGGCCGTAATGCAGTCATAGCTTGTGTTTGTGGACAGAATATTTTTAGTCGACAATGTGAGGAAACAGAACTAGCTGACATCTCGAACATTGGCGTAGTTTAGGAACCTCATTGAGTATTT
>NW_018736601.1:0-22194 GCF_002204515.2 Aedes aegypti
AAAAGAAGAGATGCCTCACATTTCGTAGTCTATTAACACTAGTAGCTGGTAAAATTCATGAACGTCGTGATTTCAAACGGCGGACGTTTACTTGTAACAGATAGTTACATTATCCGCCTGCAGAACGAAGAACACTGTTTCGCCGATTTTACCACTCACTAACACTAAACCTCCAGATCAACAGTTATTTCACACTTGTATATGAAAAACAAATACTGGTGGATTCTGATGAAAACAGACTTTAAATTCACCAAACGTGCTAAATAACACACCTTAAACTAAGCGTTCGCTTTCTTTTTTTTTTATTTTTCTAATTTTACGCCGGCTGCTCGCTTGCAGGGCTGTCAGATACGTTGATGGTTACGTACGACATCAAGCAATCTTATTTAATCGGAGGGGAAAAGACTCAAATTGAGGTAGCGATTACTGGCAACAACATCTTATCAATTATAATTTCACTATCACCAACAAGTAGGAGAATATTTTTGGTGTACCACTACTTTTATACAGTTATTAGTGGATTCAAAGGAGTTTCACCTTAAAACCTTTCCAGTGTGTCCCTCATGAACACACATACACACACTCTCTCTCTATTAGTGGCACTGCTATGGAAATGCTATTCTGACGAGCGAGAACACAAGTCTTGCCAAAAACACACGGTTAATGGGTGTGCGGTTTAATGGTGGAAAACCACAGAACCACCGTCACGTTATCTGGATGCAATGGAAAAAAAAGTACGTTCGTCCATAGAGGATGCAGAATACTGTTTGGAATACAATTATGGGAAAGATAAGAATTCTATTTCGAATTCAATTACAACGCTTATAAATTCAAAATTATAGGTATTGAAGGTTGCTAGAAATATGGACGAAAAAGTATTATACTAGCTTAACATCGCTGAAACTACATATTCACTGATGATTGTCTATCTAGGCTTAGGAGGAAAACATTTTATTTCCTCCAGTGATCGATAGTCTCTTTCAATTTCTGTAGCATCTTTATCGTTATACCATAAGGACGTGGATGAATGGTACCATTGGTACCTCACGTAACTGCGGGATTAAAATATAACTTTTGTGTGAGCTAAGGATCTGCCCCTTGGTAAGGGTATGCGAAATACCGAATGATTCCGTCAAATACGCTTCGAAACGAAATTCCGCGGAATTCCACGGAACTCGCACAGGCGAAATTTGTATTTTGCTATTTCGTTTCGTTTCGCAAAATTGTTAAAATATTTCCACGGAAAATTGAAAACAAACGGAATAAAACGGAATTTCGCGATATTCGAGTTTAATTTCGAACAAAAACAAGCAAAGCGTTCGCTTCTACTCCTAGCTACTGTCAAAAATGGGTCCGTATTATGGATCAAATCGACTCATATCATGGATCAGAACACTATAACAGCAAATTATCTGCGAGGCAAACGAATGGTGTGCTAATGAAAGCATACGTTTTGGCGTTTCTTTAGGAATCGTCTTATCTTCGATTCATAACTGTGGTATGGGTTTCAATGCCCCACAAATATGAATCAACGCGTCTAGGCATATGTATGATATTTTATTTCCTACGAATGGAACAAATGTGTTTAAGGTGATTATAAAACGAAGCCAAACTTCGAATTTTCAAGTGCACAAGACGAGAAAATCTGACAACAGTTCGCTTTGAAAATTAATCAAAATGCTTGCTTGCTGGTGGTGACCAATGGGATAGATTTTCAACTGCGGAGCGCTGTTTGGTTCTCAAGTCTTGTGTTCTTGAAAATTTGAGTTGGTGCTTCGTTCTATAATCACCTTAAGCATGTTATTGTTGATTGTGATGCTGTATAGATTTATGGTTCGCGTAGGTAAAATGGGTCCTGCGTAATTGTTACTCTATTTGATATGATGTTCTCCGTTTAAACCAACTTTGATCCATATATGTGTGCTATTCATAACTGTGGGATGACTGTACTGCCCATAACTGCATATTTGTAACATTCGACAAAAGTAGGCATTGAGTAAATGGAATACCAAGTGTGCATTTAATGGCAGTATGGGAGGAAACCAACATTTCCAAAAATTACCAGGAACTCAAACGTGCTTATTTGAGGCTGAAATTTTGTACAACTCATATCGCAAACTAGGTGAATAGTCAGAAAAATTCTGATAGAAATTTCATTACTATTACATTACAAGGCTCAATTATAATCTCAATGTGACTGTTATGCGGTTATAATTACCAATGTGACAAAACAACTTGGTATTTTTTTCGAATTTTCTAGAACAAACTCACTAATTTAAGTAAGTTTATCGAAAGTATTTATCATTTGATGACACTCCATGGTATTAACTCCATTTTGTCAAAAATGTCGAATGTGACTGTTATGCAGTTATGGGCAGTGTAGTATCTCTCAAACCCCCAACGTCTGACTTTTCATTAAAAATGAACTTTAAAAAATCATAACTTGGCCAATTATTAATCAATTTTGGATCTTTTGGTCTCAAACGAACCGCATACTCCTCAAGATTTATTATGTTTCGGAAGAAATGGGATTGGCCACTTGGTTCCGGAGTTATTCCGGATACAAATGGGGTATATTCGTTCCGGAAGTGATAGATCCCTTAGATTTTTCAAGATTAGCGGTAAGAAAATTATTCATTGTGTACTTTCTATAAGTAAAAAGCTGCCAGAAGGTCGAATGACATTGGTTCTCATTGATTCTGGCCATTTCGGATACCCGGTCATCTGGCACCGGTTCCTGAATGTACCCAGAGAGGACATTTTCTGAAACTCAAAGAATACTACCGTGCGACGGCACAAAATTCCTGATTTTTTATCCGGAACATCATAAATATAATGCCAAAGACCAATATGAGGTTCTGGCCACGTCCGGATACCCCGGAATCGGTTCCGGCAAGGCCTCAGTGGGACACTTTTGTAATCTTACTCACTCATATCGTGCGACGGCTCAAAATTCATGATTTTTTTATCCGGAAGATCATAGATATAATGCCAAAGACCAATATGAGGTTCTGGCCACATCCGGATACGCCGGAATTGGATCCGGGAGGGCCTCAGTAGGACACTTTCGTAATCCTACTCATTCATATCGTGCGACGGCTCAAAATTCATGATTTTTTTATCCGGAAGATCATAGATATAATGCCAAAGACCAATATGAGGTTCTGGCCACATCCGGATACCCCGGAATCGGTTCCGGCAAGGCCTCAATGATACACTTTTGTAATCTTGCTCACTTATATCGTGCGACGGCTCAAAATTCATGTTTTTTTATCCGGAACATCATAGATATAATGCCAAAGACCAATATGAGGTTCTGGCCACATCCGGATACGCCGGAATCGGTTCCGGGAGGGTCTCAGTAGGAAACTTTCGTAATCCTACTCACTCATACCGTGCGACGGCTCAAAATTCATGATTTTTTATCCGGAACATCATAGATATAATGCCAAAGACCAATATGAGGTTCTGGCCACATCCGGATACCCCGGAATCGGTTCCGGGAGGGCCTCAGTAGGACACTTTCATAATCCTACTCACTCATACCGTGCGACGGCTCAAAATTCATGATTTTTTATCCGGAACATCATAGATATAATGCCAAAGACCAATATGAGGTTCTGGCCACATCCGGATACGCCGGAATCGGTTCCGGGAGGGTCTCAGTAGGAAACTTTCGTAATCCTACTCACTCATATCGTGCGAAGGCTCAAAATTTATGAATTGCCATCATGAACATCATAGATATATTGCCGTGGACCAATATGAGGTTCTGGTTACATCCGGATACCCCGAATTGTTTATCCAACAGCATCACTCCATAAATCAATATAAAGGTTCTGACTAGATACTTGAAATCTTAGCGAAATGCTGAGGCTGGTTCGAAGGAAACAGAACCAGGATTAGGACACAGAGCCTGGACGCGGAAGCAGAATCTCTTCGTGGAGATATAGCCTGGAGGCTGAGCTGTACTCTGGAGGAAGAGTTAGCATGGACGAAAATCTAATATAGATTTGAAGGTCAATACGCGTTGAACAAATTCAGCGTGATGCGAATGCTGACTCATCTAAGGAACTGGTCAACAGTGTTGGAAGGAACTTGGTAGTCTGGAGAAAATGATGCTAGGTGAATTTGGTTGGGAGGAGCTCACGGAAGAGCTTGGCAACTAATTTCAATACTGTCGTTAGCAACTATAATAAGGGATACAAGGTGTAAAAATATGGCTTCATTTTAAGGACGAATACATATTAATAAAATGATGTAGTTTATGAACCAGCATCAAAGCTTAACAAATGATATAGAATTTCATCATATGACTTTCAAAGACATTTTCAAATTTCTTTATTATTTATATTTGGAGCACTTCTGCCACAAGATTAACTGATATTCTAAAAATAAAATTATACTTTTCTCTAGTCAATTGCATCAAGGTTAACACACAATTGTATAAGAATGTATTTAGCATTGCAAACGAATTCCAAAAACGACATGTTGTCATAAAGGATGTATAGGATGAAATAGTCGAAAGAATTTGTAGCGAACATGTCTTAGAATTTTCTCTAAATATTTATTTTTTTCAAAAACATTTATGAAAGGGACTCTATGAATTTTGATAAGGTATAGTGCCTTTTGATTTTGGCAGAATTCCAAAAAAAAATCATGTTGCTAATATCGAACCGTGTCAAAATAAACAGTTGTTTTTAATCATACTTTTGTATATATAAACACGGATTAAATTTAACTATTTTGAAAAAAAAGAAACATTAAGATAACCAAGATCGGGGACTAACCCATGAAGTATTTTTTTTTTTGTATATAAATTTCAGTATAAGTCGGACTCGATTATCCGGGATTCGATTATCCGGAATTTTAGACTCGATTATCCGGAGTACGATATTTGATATTCTTGTTTTTCAGTATTTGTGCATAATTTGAGATAATTTAGTATTGCATTATACAATACGAATGGTTTAGCAGTTTTAGACGTAGGTAAGAAAAGGGGGTTTGAAAAAGTTTTTTTTGTGTACGTTGGTCAAAAAATGATTTTTCTTCTCAAGACCCCCAAATGTTCCTAGAAATAATATCTTGCTGCGCCACTGCATCATATTAATATAATAACGAATGAAAAATATTTGAGTTCTTTATTCGCAGATTTCAACTTTTTTTAAGCGATTCGATTATCCGGAGGATTCGATTATCAGGAGGATTCGATTATCCGAAGTGAAAACAATCGATACTCGAGTCCGATCTGTAGTACCAATAGATAATTTAGTTGCATTGTGTAATGAAAAACAAACTAATCTTAATATGTCTGTAGATCAATAATTGGTCGCAAATGGTTCTAATCCCAAAAAAAAATGTCTGTAGATTTTAAATACAGGTTGGACTCGATAATCGCTAAATCAACATTTAAATCCGCGATAAAAGCAATAAAAAAACACGATTTTTTATCGTGTTTTTTTTATGTTGACAAAAACGGTTAGCCAGAAATGTCTCATGGACTTATCGATATGGATCCAAAGCTATTTCAATGGATTCAACGAGATTACACAGAGTGCATATGAGTCTTATCAGAACAATTTTGGAGTAATCGCATGTTACCAGAATATTATATTGATCCATGGCATAATAGCCATGATGTGCAGCATAAAAATCATGAATTTTGAGCCGTCGCACGATATGAAGGAGAAGATTTACAAAAGTGTGCCACTGAGGTCCTGTCGGAACCGATTCCGGGGCATCCGGCTGTGGCCAGAACCTCATATTGGTCTTTGGCACTATATCTATGATGTTCCGGATAAAAAATCATGAATTTGAGCCCGTCGCACGATACGAATGAGTAGGATTACGAAAGTGTCCTACTGAGGCCCTCCCCAGAACCGATTTCGGGGTATCCGGATGTGGCCAGAACCTCATTTTTGGTCTTTGGCATTATATCTATGATGTTCCGGATAAAAAATCATGAATTTTGAGCCGTCGCACGGTATGAGTGAGTAGGATTACGAAAGTGTCCTACTGAGGCCCCTCCCGGAACCGATTCCGGGGTATCTGGATGTGGCCAGAACTCATATTGGTCTTGGCATTTATATCTATGATGTTCTGGATAAAAAATCATGATTTTAAGCCGTCGGCACGATATGAGTGAGCAAGATTACAAAAGTGTCCCACTGAGGCCTTGCCGGAACCGATTCCGGGTATCCGGATGTGGCCAGAACCTCATATTGGTCTTTGGCATTATATCTATGATGTTCTGGATAAAAAATCATGAATTTTAAGCCGTCGCACGATATGAGTGAGCAAGATTACAAAAGTGTCCACTGAGGCCCTGCCGGAACCGATTCCGGGGGTATCCGGATGTGGCCAGAACCTCATATTGGTCTTTGGCATTATATTTATTGATGTTCCGGATAAAAAATCAGGAATTTTAAGCCGTCGCACGATATGGAGTGAGTAAGATTACAAAAGTGTCCCACTGAGGCCTTGCCGGAACCGATTCCGGGGTATCCGGACGTGGCTAGAACCTCATATTGGTCTTTGGCATTGTATCTATTATGTTCCGGGTAAAAAATCAGGAATTTTGAGCCGTCGCACGGTAGTATTCTTTGAGTTTCAGAAATGTCCTCTCTGGGTACATTCAGGAACCGGTGCCAGATGACCGGGTATCCGAAATGGCCAGAATCAATGAGAACCAATGTCATTCGACCTTCTGGCAGCTTTTTACTTATAGAAAGTACACAATGAATAATTTTTCTTACCGCTAATCTTGAAAATCTAAGGGAACTATCACTTCCGGGAATGAATATACCCATTTGAATCTGGAATAAACTCCGGAACCAAGTGGCCAATCTCATTTCTTCCGACACAATAAATCTTGAGGAGTATGCGGTTTGTTTGAGACCAAAAGATCCAAAATTGATTAATAATTGGCCAAGTTATGATTTTTTAAAGTCCATTTTTAATGAAAAGTCAGACGTTGGGGGTTTGAGAGGTATTGACTGGTCCGCAGGATATGATTAACTGCACTGCCGTTGGTAAAGTTTCCAAAAACGCCCATTTGCCCTGAATTCCTCGCGGCGAATAGCCAGGAAAGGAACAATTGTGTTTGATGAACTACCGCCATGTTATCTTCCATAAGAATGAAGAGAGCAAAACCACGGTTCCCTCCGGGGAACATCGCGTGTCCTTTGAGCAAATTCGTTAATATATCGCAAAAATTGTTTGTACACAAATGTCCAAAAAAGCTGCGGAGCGTGAGTCCCTGATGTTCTGGGATTTGCTCAGGTGGTGCAGATTATTGATGCGCGCATTAGTTCTCTCTCTTGCTTTCCCGCTATGACGACACTTTTTAACTCTGCATAAGACAGCGGGAAAATATAAGAGAAACTAATAGCACGCATCAATGAGTAAAGGCTCTCCGCGATTTCGTTGTTGTGTCATGAAATTCTACATGTAGCAGCGAAACCGCAGCGATTGATTGTTGCCCGTAAAAATAGCGGTTGATTCTGGTGATCAAAGGCCACACCTCAAATCTTCAAGAGCACAAATCTAAAGAACCAACCGTCCATTCAAGCTGAAAACTCTAACGTTTGGTTACTCGATGGCCAATCGATCAAGTGTTCAGCTGTCGAGTACGTTAGATTTGTGCTCTTGAAATTCTGAGGTATGCCTTCGATTTATATTCACGTTAAACAAGAAAGATGCATACCTTTTTATATACGTACATTATTTTATATTCGAAAAATGAATCTAGGTTTATTCACGCTCTACCACACCCACAACTCCCTCTCTCCTCTTATAGCGTGACATAATTTCCGCACGACCCCCAATTAAAAAAATGTGAATATTGATAATATATCATTACAAAACTCTCTAGTTTCGCCATCTTTCGATCGATTTTGATGATTTGTTTTAGTAAAAATCACAAATCAGTTATAAATTTGCATGCACATCAAAATTGGTTCCGGATTGGATTCAAGTTTGGTGGGGTACCGTAAAACGGAGTAACTTTGATAATGCGGGTAACTTTGATACTGCGAGACCCACAACATACTGAACGAAATAACGAAGTTTCTGTCAATCAGTTAAGAAAAACGAATGCAAAAGTAAAGAGTATTAGTATGACACTTCATTTTAAAGCTGTTTTCGTTGGAATCAAGTGCATTTGAGAATTTATATGCAAATATTTGAAAATTACAAGATTTTAGTATTTTTGCAACGCTTACAAACAATCTGTTCTACGATCACTATTTGAGAAAGTCATAACGCCATATAAATGTTCCGTAATTCATTCAATTTTGTTCGATTATCAAAGTTACCCCAAAACAGAAAACCGACTTTCGATTATATCAAACATAATATATCCATTCAGAATAAATCTTTTGGCAATCTATCAAGTGCAATCGATAGCTAGGATGTCAGTAATTGTTTTAAAATTTCTTACGTGCCACACAATTTATTTTTAATTTTCATACAAAAAATCTTACCATGGGGGAGGGGGTGTTGAAAAACCCTGAAAATTGTCTTACGTAATTAATGGATCGCCCCTTAGTTGTAACATTAAACCCACTCATTGCCTTGTGTGAGTGTCAGATATATTGAAATGAAACCTTATAACGTTATTAAGAAGATTTCAAACAAACAGAAAAAAATCTAATCAAAACATGTAAGGATTCCGCTGAGCAACGCTAAGGTTTCCATATGATAGAGGATTTAAAAGACGTTTTTACTGCCTATTGTCAAATTTCCAGCTTTTGACAAGAAAAAAAACTTAAACGTGTATTCCGCGAAACAAATTCAAAAATTTCGTTTCGTTTCGAAAAATTCCGTGAGATATTTGATTTCGTATCGAGTTACACGAAACATTTTTAAATTTCGTTTCGTTTCGTCATTATCAGCGTAAGATATTGCGCGTATCGTTTCGTTTCGTATCGACATGGAAAAAATCCATATCGCATACCCTTACCCTTGGGGCCTTCCTTAGCCGAGTGGTTAGAGTCCGCGGCTACAAAGCAAAGCCATGCTGAAGGGTCTGGGTTCGAATTCCCGGTCGTCCAGGATCTTTTCGTAATGGAAATTTCTTGACTTCCCTGGGCATAGAGTATAATCGTACCTGCCACACGATATACGAATGAAGAAATGGCAACTTGGCAAGAAAGCTCTCAGTTAATAACTGTGGGTTAGTTGAGAAGCAGGTTCAGTCCCATAGAGGACGTTATGCCAAGAAGAAGAACAAGGATCTGCCCCGTCCTGCCCAGCAACACCGGAATGACCTATCCATACCTCCTCGTGGTACGAGCAATCTCAGGAAAGATCGAGTAACCAACCCCCGGTGACTCTGGTCGTATGCTGACAGGAAAAGGGGGATTTGCTTCAGCAAACTTGGAGCGTCTGTACTTCATGTTAGGAGCGGCTCACAACAGCGTCTGTTCCCCATGTTCAGAGTGGACTGATCATCGTCCGAGAGGCAGTCGTCTTTTAGAGAACCGAGGTCCGTAAATTATTCGCGTTTCTGCGCAAAAAGGTTTTATTAATTCAAGTTACACGGAAAAAGGTAATTATATTGTTCTATGAAATTAATGTTATTTCGAGTTGGACATGCAGCGCCCTGCGCATTTTCCGTACGGCTAGATTTCTACGTTGGCATTTGGCATCCGTCCCCGCCGAATCGTGAATTTTGGTAGTCGGTTCGTCGAGAATTCTGGAAGTCTTTTTAACCGGTAGCTACACGAAGGCGTGTTTGGGGCCCAGATAGCCGTAGCGGTAAACGCGCAGCTATTCAGCATGACCATGCTGAGGGTCGTGGGTTCAAATCCCGCTGGTCGAGGACTTTTCGTAAAGGAAATTTTCTCGATTCCCAGGGCATAGAGTATCTTCGTACCTGCCACACGATATACGCATGCAAAAATGGTCAATCGGCAAAGAAAGCTCTCAGTTAATAACTGTGGAAGTGCTCATAAGAACACTAATCTGAGAAGCAGGCTTTGTCCCAGTTGGGACGTAACCCAGAAAAGAAAGAAGAAGACACGAAGGCGTGAGTGAAGTCGCTAAAGTTCTTCGGTAGCGAATTTCCTCCTTCGGTCGTCAATTACCGAGGGTAAAGGTCCCATCACGCCACACTTTGTGGACCGTTTTGTTGAGAGTTCGGTTCTTCGAAGCGTGACGTGAATTACACGCCGCGAACCTCGATCCTAACCCAAAGATAGGGCTGCATTACTCCCCGCTCGGATTAACGGACAGGTACGCGAAGCCGGGTCGCTGGGTACGTGTATTCCTATTGGCAGGAGCGGATCGTCCCGGTTATTGGCGAAATCGACGTATCACTCTCGTTTTCCGAAATCGGAAGCTTTCGTTCCAGCCGCCACTCCCCCCGTAACGTTATTTCGGCCATTTTGCACGTGGGTCGAATTCTTTGCTGCCCGCCAATTTGAAGCACGGACGAGCCACCATCTCGTTACCGCCATCGCCGAGGTCAATCGTTGCCATCATTACCAGAACCACATAACAAGATTATAACACATTCCTATCAGCAGCAGTTAAAAATAATAAAAGTTGATAAAAAATTGTTATCAAGATGGCTTTGTTCTCAACTTGTTATATTTTTAGTAACACATTTGTAACAACATTTGTTATATTTTTGAAATCGCATTTAATAGTTTGTTGCAAATAACATCCGATGTCACTGTTCACATACTTTGCAATAATTTTGTTATATTGTGACATCCTTGCAACACATTCTGTAAAAAAATAGATATAATTGTAACAAGGTTTGTTATATTTTAGTTTGATTTGGTTCAAATGTTGTTAGAATTTTTGTTATTTTAACTACTAACGGTACATGTTTTATAACAACTGGTGATATAAAAAAATCATATCAGGTGAACACATTCTGTTATAATCTTGTTTCTTCCGTCTGGTCGGGATTGAGTCTGCGGAGTCGACATTTCGTTTACCGTCAACGAGCAAGCATCAAGTCAACGCCAAAATCCTGCGCAGGTACGTGAAGAGCTTTATACATATACATGGCCATGTTTGCTCTTTTTCCATTCCGTACGGTTTCCTTTGTCCAACCCGAATGAATGGTGAATTTGATTTCTAAAATAAACGAATTTTGAAGAAAGATTAGTCACCTTTTCCGTTACGTTTGATTATGCTTAAATAAAATTACTGGTCAACTATCATTACATTTCGTTCCATTTATTATCTCATTTGAATAGGCATCCTGTTCTGAATTCCCTAAAACTTTAACTCTCGCGTTTGATTTTAGTGTTGTTTACCAAGAACCATTCAAAACTCTTCCAGAGAGAAAAAGTCTCTAAACGTCGGGCAAATCTGAACACGACTGGTGGTCTCTCAGAGAGTGGCAGTTAGGCCACCGAGTTTGCTAATAATCTCTAGTAAAGTTTTACGAACGGCTACAATAGAACAGCTACCGGAGCAGTGGAAGCAAGGGGTTATATGCCCAATAGAGTGGTTCAAAAAATCGTTTTTGCTCCACACCGCTCATTCGATTTAAAATCAAATCCTGAGTGTCCTCTCAAAATTTGAGCTCATTTGGATGAAAACTGAGACTGCACAAGCCCTTTAAAGTTTATATGAGAATTACTATGGGGAAAGCAACCAATTCATTCAATCGGCCATAGTGTTTGCCCATGTGCTCTTGGGGATTAGAACTATGCTGATACTGTGAGATACAATAATCAGCTACAACTTTGCCGAAGACCGTTTTCAAATCGGACGCCTCAGTAATTAGTTATTGATTTATATCCAGTCACAAATTCTTCAGCAGTGCTCATTTAACTTATGAACAGGCAACATTGCTGCACCTGGCGCGAAAGATAGCTCGCACAAATCATGGCTACTATGTTTTACTGCATATATCCAGTGATGCCTGCAGAACAGCCCAATAATTTTTTTTTCTTTATTTGGAGCAGGGAAAAGCCCCTGGGAGTGGGAATTCTTTGCGAGATCCTTCTCCCAGAGGCATACAACCTCCTCTTCTTTTCGATTTTAATATACAGACGGGTCTCCTATTAAACGCATTCCTATAACGTGCACTCCTATTACGCTCACTCCTATAAGACACACCAGAAAGTTATAGGAGACCCAGGGCTTATGGGATTTCATCACTTTGGGGGTGTCGTTGAATATCTCGTATGCCAAAAGAGATAGCACAGTACTGTCTTCGGCGAAGTTTCAGTGCTAAGTACGATCTACCTTTAGGAGTTGAGGATCATCCTTTTAGTTGAGAACTTGGCCGGTAGGGGCGCTTTTTCTGATTTGCACTATATGAACCATGAGGGATAAGAATGCAAAATTTTGTAACACATGATATCTCTGAATCCTGATGTTTTGGAAGGTTGGTGTCTTCGGAAGAGTTGTTCAGTAGCTCAAGGGCTGACATGTGGTGGTTATTCTAATACGGAATTACGTCACCAGGTGGCCCTAGTGAGCATGGAATTTTTGTTTTGCGCATAGCTCAGTAGCCTGACCACTTCGGCAAAGTTGCTCAGTATCACAAGGGCTAACATTATTTGAGCTGAAAGTTTCGAAATTTTGCCACTAGGCCGCGCTTGTGAGCAAAGAATTTTTGTTTTGCGGATAGCTCAGTAGCCTAACCACTTAGAACGATGGCGTCTTCGGCAAAGTTGCTCTGTATCACAAGGGCTAACATTATTTGAGCCGAAAGTTTCGAAATTTTGCCACTAGGCGGCGCTAGTGAGCAAAGAATTTTTGTTTTGCGCATAGCTCAGTAGCCTGACCACTTAGAAAGATGGCGTCTTCGGCAAAGTTGCTCTGTATCACAAGGGCTAACATTATTTGAGCCGAAAGTTTCGAAATTTTGCCACTAGGCGGCGCGAGTGAGCAAAGAATTTTTGTTTTGCGCATAGCTCAGTAGCCTGACCACTTAGAAAGATGGCGTCTTCGGCAAAGTTGCTCTGTATCACAAGGGCTAACATTATTTGAGCCGAAAGTTTCGAAATTTTGCCACTAGGCGGCACTAGTGAGTAAAGAATTTTTGTTTCGCGGATAGCTCAGTTGCCTGACCACTTAGAACGATAGCGTCTTCGGCAAAGTCGCTCAGTATCACAAGGGCTAACATTATGTGAACCGAAAGTTCCAAAATTTTGCCAGTAGGCGGCGCTAGTGAGCAATGAATTTTGGTTTTGCGTATAGCTCAGTAGCCTGACCACTTAGAACGATGGCGTCGTCTTCGGCAAAGTTGCTCAGTATCACAAGGGCTAACATTATTTGAGCCGAAAGTTCCGAAATTTTGCCACTAGGCGGCGCTAGTGAGCAAAGAATTTTTGTTTCACGGATAGTTCAGTAGCTTGATCACTTAGAAAGACGGCATCTTCGCCGTTCTTCTTTGTTCATTAGTGCCGCCTAGTGTCAAAATTTCGAAACTTTCGGCTCAACTTTGCCGAAGACGCTATCGTTCTAAGTGGTCAGGCTACTGAGCTATCCGCGAAACAAAAATTCTTTACTCTCTAGTGCCGCCTAGTGGCAAAATTTCGAAACTTTCGGCTCAAATAATGTTAGCCCTTGTGATACAGAGCAACTTTGCCGAAGACGCCATCTTTCTAAGTGGCCAGGCTACTGAGCTATGCGCAAACAAAAATTCTTTGCTCACTAGCGCCGCCTAGTGGCAAAATTTCGAAACTTTCGGCTCAAATAATGTTAGCCCTTGTGATACAGAGCAACTTTGCCGAAGACGCCATCGTTCTAAGTGGTCAGGCTACTGAGCTATCCGCGAAACAAAAATTCTTTACTCACTAGTGCTGCCTAGTGGCAAAATTTCGAAACTTTCGGCTCAAATAATGTTAGCCCTTGTGATACAGAGCAACTTTGCCGAAGACGCCATCTTTCTAAGTGGTCAGGCTACTGAGCTATGCGCAAAACAAAAATTCTTTGCTCACTAGCGCCGCCTAGTGGCAAAATTTCGAAACTTTCGGCTCAAATAATGTTAGCCCTTGTGATACAGAGCAACTTTGCCGAAGACGCCATCTTTCTAAGTGGTCAGGCTACTGAGCTATGCGCAAAACAAAAATGTTTTGCTCACTAGCGCCGCCGAACCGAAAGTTCCGAAATTTTGCCAGTAGGCGGCGCTAGTGAGCAATGAATTTTGGTTTTGCGTATAGCTCAGTAGCCTGACCACTTAGAACGATGGCGTCGTCTTCGGCAAAGTTGCTCAGTATCACAAGGGCTAACATTATTTGAGCCGAAAGTTTCGAAATTTTGCCACTAGGCGGCGCTAGTGAGCAAAGAATTTTTGTTTCACGGATAGTTCAGTAGCTTGATCACTTAGAAAGACGGCGTCTTCGCCGTTCTTCTTTGTTCATTAGTGCCGCCTAGTGTCAAAATTTCGAAACTTTCGGCTCAACTTTGCCGAAGACGCTATCGTTCTAAGTGGTCAGGCTACTGAGCTATGCGCAAAACAAAATGTTTTGCTCACTAGCGCCGCCTACTGGCAAAATTTCGGAACTTTCGGCTCAGATAATGTTAGCCCTTGTGATACTGAGCAACTTTGCCGAAGACGCCATCTTTCTAAGTGATCAGGCTACTGAGCTATGCGCAAAACAAAAATTCAATGCCTACTAGCGCCGCCTGGTGGTGTAATTCCGTATCAGAATGACCACCGCATGTCAGCCCTTGAGCTACCGAACAACTCTTTCGAAGACACTAACCTTCCAAAACATCAGGATCTAGAGATATCATATGTTACAAAACTGTGCATTCGTATCCCTCATGGTTCATATAGTGCAAATCAAATAAAGGGCCCCTACCGGCCAAGTTCTCAACTAAAAGGATGATCCTCAACTCCTAAAGGTAGATCGTACTTAGCACTGAAACTTCGCCGAAGACAGTACTGTGCTATCTCTTTTAGCATACGAGATATTCAACGACACCCCCAAAGTGATGAAATCCCATAAGCCCTGGGTCTCCTATAACGCCGATTCCTATTACGCCCCCAACCATGTGTTTAATAGGAGACCTGACTGTACAACACATGGACACTTCCAGTGAGAATGTTATTTTCTCTTTGAAGGAAGTGCATATTAATATCATTTTACAACAATTTCTTTCTAAAATCTAACAACAATTGTTGATACAGGTTGATGATAGGCGGTTTGTGATGAGTTGAGGCGGTGGGCGGTTGGCGGTGGGCGGTGGGTGATGGGGTGGTGGCTGTTGGCAGTGGTGGCGGGAGGCGGCTGGTGGAGAAAAAAAGAGCAGACACATGGCAAGTAAACGATTTGATAGTGACAATTTTTGGAACATAGTGGCAGGTGACTCCTTATAAGATGTATTTTGACAAGTTTTCTTTCAAATGTTTCCTCAGATTGGCTTTCAAGCAGTTGAGGCTTCGAGACTGTTACATACTGGGGGAATATCATTGTACAGTTTACTTCCGGTGTAAAAGAACTTTTTACGGCCGAATTCTGTGTGTGGACGTCCTAGAACAAGACTACCGTGCTGCCTAGATTCTCGAATACGTGGGACTCTTCTTAGTGCTGTGTTGTGATGTGTTGAGCTCTCGGTTAGAATTTTCCAAACTTGAACAAGTGTTTGATACTCGTACATAGCTTTAATCGGAAGCATTGAATCAGATGATTCCTCATAGAGCATGATTGTTGGGTACAACCAGGGTCTACCGTATATGATTTTAAGGCACCTATTCTGGATAACCTGAAGTTCCTTCAACGTTGATTTATTTGCTGATCCCCAACATGCGACAAGATACTGAAGTCGACTATTGAATAGCGCATGGTATAATTTGATTAGCCAATTTCTCGGAACGAAGTTGCTAAGTTTTCTCATGACTCCGCAGATTGAACTCAATTTGTTTTTGAGATCGTTGATGTGTCCACTCCATTTCATCGTTGAATCCAATTTAAGGCCAAGAAACGAGTATTCCGTAACCTCTTCGATGATGCACCCCTGAATATCCAAAGCAGTTCGAGGAGGGACCGGTTTTCGAGGTGAGTGAAACACTATGTACTTCGTCTTATTAAGGTTAAGCGACAACAAATTTGTATCATAATAATTCTTCAGCAGTATAACATCTTCTTTTATTTGGTTTAGAAGTTCATCAACGATGTTTGCTTCATAGACCAACGACGTATCATCCGCAAAGAGTCGCAGCTTCCCATTCAGCCGTAGCTTAGACACGTCGTTAATGAACAACAAAAATAATATCGGCCCCAAATTACTACCTTGTGGAACACCAATACATCTATTCGTGCAAAGATTGAAATGTAAATCATTTCTAATGTACATCACTAGTCCTCCATGCGAATCGTCCCTGCATGAGAAGATACCAACATAGCCATTCGGCGAATATAACATTGTTATATCTCTCTTCAACCACGTTTCTCCCAAGACAACAATATCCACCCTTTTCCTGTATCTTTCCAACAGCTCTCCTATACAATCAAATTTTGATACATCGTTCATGCCCCTGATGTTCAATTGAATTATTCGAAGAGAAGTAATTTTAATAATCGAATCTTTATTTCTCAACCATGAATTTACACAATCAAAAGCCTTATTCGTATACATTGTAATCTATTATCTAGAACATCGATGTAACGTGTATTCAACGTCGCTTTGCTGCTGGTTCCTGAACTGGTGAAGACTGGATATCTGGTGAACTTGATTTATCAAGGTTCCTTTTTGCGCCAATTCGTTGTAACCCTTGAAGTTCGTATTGAGAACGAATGAATTCTGGCTTCGATGTATCTGTTCTCTTTGCCAGTATCACACCGTTCCGTCCAGGCCAGACGTATTTGTAGTTCACCCAGTCAACATTTTGGTTGGTATAACTTTTGTTATACATCACTCTATATGAATCAATTCAATCGTATAGAATGCATGAAAAGGCTATATACCTACCAAAGTGGAGGCTATATACGTACTTGGCACGACTTTTTCAGACTTTCTGCGACCAGAAGTTCTCAACAAGCCTCGAATACGGGACCTTTGGATTAGGAATCGGACATCTTACCATCTGTACCATCAGGGCTTTTATATCTTAAGAGTGATTATATGCCAATATTAATGCATGTTTCATGCACAGCGACATTTGCTTTGTTGTTCTTTGAGGCCCATCGTCAGCAGATACCAAGTTTGGGTGGCAATTTTTGATAAGTTATTGCGATTTCATATGATGCTTTCTAGATTGATATATGATCTGTCAGTTTATACAACTTCACGCGATTCTAAGTTGCACTATATACGACATGTTTTGCTTTCAACATAGATTGTCGTTTATGAATCGCATTGGGGATTTATATACAACTTGTGTTGACATTGATAACGCCTCATTTGGCATGTTGTACGATTTTGATTTTTGACGCACGAATATGTGATTTTGGATGCACATTCTTATACGATACGTGGTTCACTGGGCAGACTCTCTTGAAGCTCTCGCACTTGCCGGTATAGTTCCATACCACGTGGGGTCATCTCATCTCTGAGCATCAGTTTTCTCGCAGGGCATGATAATGATGGATCAATTGACGTAGACAGCACAGGACCATGATTACGTTTTTTGAGAAAGAACTCTTCCTTGAACTGCTCACTCGTAAAAACAATTTTTATCGGGGCTGGCTCCATATTCCGCTGCTTCACCTCATTCAGGGATAGACGTTTGGCACTAGCGATGGCACCATCTGGCAGTTCGTACCCGATGACGGTTGACAACTTTTCTACGATTTGCTTAACGCTCTCTTCCTTCTTCATCGGCATTCCTAGAAACATGGCGTTTTTTGAAAGCGACATCCTGTTCAAACGATCCACTTCAATTTCAAGATCACTCACGGTATTGCTCAGCTCCTGATGTTTTTTCTTCATTTCGAATGCTCCAGATTTGAGGGCAGCTTGTTCCACTTTCAACGACTTCACCTCGACTAACAGAGAATCCAACTGGTTCGGTTGGAAACGTTCCATTTCGGTGATTGTGTTCTTCATATCGTGCACCTCCGAACGGGTTCCTTGAATTTCCGTTAGAACCTTATGTAGCTCAATCATAACTTGTAACTCGGGTGTTGAGCTACAGGTCGCTCGTTGGTAAAAATCCTGATATTCCATCGAGCAGAAATATGTCTTCTCCTTCAGTTTGCGGATCGCATTCCCGAGTACATTCCGACACTTAAAGTGTTCACATTTGTGGCACTGTGCACACTCAATTACTTTTTTGGCATCCTTTTCCTCCTTTTTGCAGGTGATACAGATGATGCTTTCTTCGGACATTGTTTACGGCACTTACTGGAACAACAACAACATGTATTTCTCGAACGCGCAACTCCGAAACAAGTATTCAACCGACGTACGAAATATTTCAAGTTGATATACATAAGGTACCCGGGGCAAGTGGGACATAAAAAACCGATAGTTCAAATATCATGTTCAGAATAATTTTCAAATGTCAATATTTTGCTAATCCAACAACACGCCCACATTTTGGCAAAATATTTGCTGGTGTGTGCATGATTTTGATCGAAAAATTTCGAAATTGTGAAAACCTTAGAAAAAAGATGTACAATGTGCCATTAGACGCAGTTACCTCGCTAAACGGGGCAAGTGGGACACATCCAGTTTCGTGCGTAAAACCATTTCAGTAAGTCAACCGTTGCAATAATAAGATTGATAATTCATAGATATTTTATTTTGAGTACATATTTGATGAACATAAGGGATCATCCATAAAATACGTAACGTTTTAGGAAGAAACCATACATATAATAATATGTCACATCGCATTTAATTTTAACTGAAAATTTCTCACAAAAAGCGTAAAGAAGTATGAAACATGTTCAAAATATATCATATATAAGTAATCAATCGAAATGCAACAAGTAAACTTTCAATAATTGACGAATTTTTTATATGTCCTGTTATTATTGTAATGCATGGCGTAAATTATGTGGGATGGAATTGTTTTCCACAACTACTGATTTTGGTAGAAATAGCAAACAAAGTTCAATAAAAATAGAAAATTAATTGTTTCCATGGTGTATTTTAAGTTTTATTTCTTTCTTCGCTCAATTTTGAATTCGTATTTCAAAAATAAAAAAAAAAAAATATTCAGAAAAATTTGGCATTTTTACGTCTGTTTCAGCAATTACGTAATATAAGATTGATATTTTTAGGACAAAAAACATTCATTTGAATGTTTTAATGCTACTCTCTAAGAAAATGTTTGGAACGTGTATGAAAAGTTTTAGTTCTGGTGCTAGTTTTGATAGGTCCCACTTACCCCGGGTATTAAGATATTTTGGGGTAAGTTAGACCATCGAAATTTTCATATGAAATAATAAAAAAATCCTGTTTATTGTAAGCAGCTTGTAATCATACTTAAAGTTGTAACTTACCGATGGTAATTCGATTTATGACACAATTATTTTTTGCGAGCCAATGCAGAACGTGAAACTTGTCACAATTTATCATACAAGTTGAAAATGGCGCTGAGCTGATAACTGTTTCAAGGAGCACATGGTAATAAAAATAACAATATTTTTTGTACTAAATATATTCCTTATTATTGTATCTTCAACTGTCTAGAAGAATACCCCTTGAAAAAGTTTTCCTAAACGAGCTATGACGGAAGGTCCCACTTACCCCGTATTCTCACTTGCCCCGGGGTACCTTACAGTAATGACAATGATGACAAATAATATGGACACCAATGGATGACTTATGAGAAACTTAGACAATCTGATTCGTCTTATAAGTAAGCTATCGCTGTTGGGTTGGTTTGGATAACACGTCCATCGAAGATCTGCCTGATGATTTTCCGGTATTTCGATTGTGCAGCTTTTAATTATCCAAAGAACACCTCACTTTTTAGTAATTATTCAGAGCTTTTGTGAAGATTAATACAACCGTAACAGTGTTGCCAGAAGCCGAAGTTTAACAACTCATTTAATAATTAATAATTAATTACTGGGGCGTCCGATTTAAAACGGTCTTCGGCAAAGTTGTAGCTGATTATTGTATCTCATAGTATCAGCATAGTTCTAATCCCCAAGAGCACATGGGCAAACACTATGGCCGATTGAATGAATTGGTTGCTTTTCTCATAGTAATTCCCATATAAACTTTAAAGGGCTTGTGCAGTCTCAGTTTTCATCCAAATGAGCTCAAATTTTGAGAGGACACTCAGGATTTGATTTAAAATCGAATGAGCGGTGTGGAGCAAAAACGATTTTTTGAACCACTCTAATGTCCAAGCTACAAAAAGGGCGACAACCTAGAATGTGAGAACTATCGAGCGATCACTACTCTAAATGCCGCCTACAAAATACTATACCAGATCATCTTCCGTCGTCTATCACCAGTAGCAAATGAGTTTGTGGGAAGTTATCAAGCCGGTCTCGTGAACGGCCGCTCGATGACGGACCAAATGTTTGCAGTTCGGCAAATCCTCTAAAAATGCAAGAATAACAGGTCCCTACGCATTACCTGTTCAATACTCCGGTGAATTTTCCCAGGAATGCCTCTTAAGATCCAAGAATTTCTTATGGGATTTCCACCAGAAATAGCTCCGTGGATTTCCTTCAAAAATTTATGCGGGGATTTTTTTTTTACAGAAATCCCTACGACATTCCCTCCAGGAATTCCTCCGGGAATTCATTCCAGAAATGCCTTCGGGGATTTCACCCAGGAACTCCTCTTAAGATTTTCACCAGGAATTTCTCCTTAAATCGCTCCAGGGATTTTGTTTTGGAATTTTTCATGGGATTCCCACCCGAAAATATGCAAGAATTTCTTACTAAAATTATCTGGGATTCCCTTCACGGGTTCCACCTGGAATTCGTTCCATGAATTCATCCAGGGATGTCCTTTAGGAATTCCTCTGAAGATTTCCACCAAGAAATTCTCCAGATATTTCTCCGGGTTTTCCTCCAGGATTTTCTTATTGCTTCTGGATTTCTTACAGCAATTCCTTCGGTGATTTGCTCCAGAAATTCCTCCGGTATTTACTCCAGGAGTTCATCCGGAGATTTTCATCAGAAATTTCTCCGGTGATTTTTTTTTTCCAAAAATTCCTCCAGGGATGTTCTCCAGAGTTCCTCCGAAACCTTCTCATATACTTCTTTAAAGTCTTTCCAGGAATTCTTTCTTTTAAAATGTTTGCCCGGAGTTTCTTCGGAGCTGCACCGGGAACTTTGGATTTCTTTATTGATTCTTCAGGAAATCTTTCAGAGTTTCTCCAGCAACTCCTCGGATTTTCTCCAGAAATGTTTCCGAGCTCCTTCAGGATTTTTTTTCCCTCCATGGTTCCATCAATTTCTTCGGTGTGCTTCTTAAAGTTCCTCCAGGAATTGTTTCAAAATTTTTGCCGGGAATTCCTTTGGAGCCCCACCGGTAATTCATTCGGATTCGCTCCATAGATTCCTCCAGGAGCTCCTCCAGGAAAATGCTCCAGGAAATTCTGCAGATTTCCTCCGGGATGTCTTCCATAATTCCTGCAGAAAGTTTCTCAAAAATATATTCAGTAGTTCTTCCAGCAAATCCTTAAGAGTTCCCAAGAAATTTTTTGGAGGTCCTCCAAGAATTTCTTCAGAGTTCCACATGGTTTTTCTCTTGAGTTCCTCCGGGATTCTTTTGGAGCTCCACCGGAAATTGCTTCTTATTTCCGTCATTTTTACTCCAGGAAATTTATCGGATTTTCTACAATAATTCCTCAGAAATACCCCGGAGCTTCCTGGGAATTCTTCTGGAGTTAGTCCGAGAATTTTCCTAGATCCTCCAGAGTTATTCCGGGAATTTCTCAGAAGTTCTATAATTTCTCCGGAATTCCATTAGAGCTCCTCCAGAAATTCATTTCTTGCAGAAATTCTCCTGGATTTCATCCATAAATTCCTCGGAAGTTCTTCGCAAGTTCAATCGGGAATGGTTCCCAAGTTTAAAATCTACTGAAAAATTCTAGCTTCCGCCAATATACTTCAGAATTTGGCTGGTTCAATACTATTTGTTTGTTTATGTTAATCATATTCGAAAAGGATCGAAAAAATGCAGCAAACGGTGCATGTGCGTGCGGTTTGGTCTATTTTCACTGGTCTATTTAAATTTGACAGGTTCATTTTTTACATAGATTTGGACCAACATATGGACCACCGGTGAAGTTGCCTAAGCGTTATCCTTTACACGCGTTGTGGACTCCTCTGATACCTCTTTGCTTGGGAGTCA